>NC_060951.1:64849947-64994947 GCF_022045245.1 Lucilia cuprina
AAAATCAATTAATTTAATTTGAAAACGAATTTTACAGTATGTGGAACGTATTCGACAAATGTGTTGTGGGACGTATCTGGCCGACGAATTTAACTTCACACCCTTTGATATTTTTGTTTATTATTGTACATTTTGTTTTAGCATCTTATCCACTATTCTTAATTAACGTAAATATGCAGTTTTTTGTCACTAATTTTGTTAAAAAATTATTTCTAATTTATTTTTAATTTGCACTTTTGAAATAATAAATAATATAAAATCTTTCAATGTTAACTAAAAATTTTGCTTTTTTTAAACTTGTTTTTGTTTTTATTTAAAATTAACAGATAATGATTTCATTTCAAAAGTAATTATTATCTCAATATTATAAGTTTCGAAAAGTATTTCTAATAAAATTTTAACTTTCTTTTGCTAAATATTAAATTTTAACAAAACAAGAATTTTTTTTTTATCAAAAACCCAAATTTAATGTTTTCATTGAAAATTTAAATTTTATTTATTACTAAAAATCATGTTTTTGAAAATAAATTTTTAACTGAAAATTCTATTTCAAACTAAAATTTAATTTAAATATTTTTTCTTCACAAAAAAATAAAAAAAAATATTAAATTTTTATCCAAAAATCTATTCCTTTTTTATTTGAAATTAAAATTTTTACTTAAAACCCCACAGCTAACTTAAACTTCTTTTTAAAGATTTTACTCTTTTCAAATACTTTTTTGTATTAATTTTATAACAAAATAAAATCTCCTCAACATTTATTTATTTGATATACTTTTAAACGTGTGTTCGGCACATTTTTTTGTTTTTTTTCTAATTTTTTTTCTATTTTTCTTTTTGTCTGTCCGTCGGTTTGTCTGCAAGGCTTCAAAAATTCAGCGGTAGTTAAATGTTTGCAACTAAACTGCAATCTAAACAACAATAAATATGAGCAGGCGCATTTTTAAAACTTAAAAAATGTGCAAACGAATGTTGAATAGGTTTTGCTTTTTTGCGATAGATTCTTAAAAAAAAACGAGAAACCAGAACTGAATAAAATGTGCAAACAGCAGAAGAGATCGCCTGAGTGGCAGCTAAATACAATGCGCTAAAAAAGAGTAAAATATTATAAACTAAATCTGAAAAGTGTGGTTGAAGTCGACTTAAAAGTACTTTAAAAGTAAAGCATTTAACGGTATACATAACTCTTGCTCTCCTGCTTAATAGTAAAAGAAAACATATTTAGAGAACTATAAATAGGTTTTAAAGTTTAAACCAGATATCAGCAGAGAGTCACTGCTAAGCTTTTAAATTGGAATACATAAGAGAGAGCTCTTTGCGGAAAACACACTTATTTCGGCAAATATGTATGGTATTGCGCTATAAAGAGTAGTATGTACTAAAATGTAAAGCTCAAAAGTGTAGTAGAAATCGACTTTTAACTACTCTGAAAGGAAAAGAGCTTTAACTAATATACATACCCGATATGGGCAAAGAACTCACTTACTCTCTTGCTTCATAATCCAAGAAAAATCAGACAGAGGGCGCAGTTGCTATTCACTGCCGATCCCTGGTATAAAGGTATAAAATAGTTTATAGCAGATATCAGTAAAGGTCACTGCTTAGATTTAAAATTGACTGCATTTGTGGTAATATGTGTGTAAGCGATAAAAAATAAGTTCTCTTACTGGCTTTAACCGTTTTTTAAACATGTGTAAGCATACATGCTTGTGAAATTAAGAGTGCAAGAAAGCTTTTACCAAAACTCATTGCCAATCAGGGGCTTATATACGCAAAAAAATGCTATATGAGAGAAACGGAAACATGCCTAGAGTCACTAGACGACATAATCATGATTATGTTTGATTCTTATTGATCAAATTAAATTAAGAAGTTTTAGTTAGAAGTTGATTTGATGTATGCCGTTTATAGGGTACATTTGTTTTTTTCTTAATTCAGCATAAAAATAAATTCAAATGTTACGATTATCATAGATAAATTTAAAATAAATAAAAAAAATAAAAGAATTTCAGCAGCATAAAATTCTTATACCAAGAGCATGAGAAGAAGGAAGAGAAGATTTAAAAAAAATGAAACGAAAAGATGTCAACAACAAAGCTTAGACACCAAAAAGAATCTACATACAAACAGCCAAAACAAAACCAAACAAAATATGAGCTTTAAAGATTCTTTTTTCTTTTTTTTGCAGACTTTCAAACGTCTTCCATTCGTAACTGACAATTGGCAGTTGAAACAAGATTTTTAGTATTTTTTTTCTTATTTTTGAAAATAAAAACAACACAAATAACTATTGAATTGGAATGTTACGAAAGTGAATTGTTGTTTGTGGCATTTTTTTTATTTATTTTATGGTGGTATGTTGTTTAGTTTTTCTTTTAAACTTGCGTTTGATTTGCTATTTAATTCAATTAGAAATTATTAGATTAGATAAACATTTTTTTGTAACAGATAACTGTTACATGGTATAGAGATTTTGGCAAAGTTATAACAAAATATATAAATAATAAAAAAGTAAATAATTTATATAAATAAATATATCTCAAGATGCCAAAAAAGTATGTTTATGAGCTTTTCTTAAGTATGTACTTAACACCTACATCACGTTTTTTTCATCTACATATTTGTAGAGTTTGGCCGAAAAAGAGTAACTGTCTATGTATTTTATTTATAACAAGTAATTTTTTTATGGCCAGGTTTGGATGTTGACGAAGTAGAAGTAGAAGTACTAAAATAAAAAAGCTTTTTTTAATTTTTGCTTGTCCTACGAGGAAGTCAATCGTCACCCTATAGGTTATGAAGATACAGCAAAAAGCTTAAGTTTGTTTTTATGTATCCAGTCTCTCACTTACAAAGGAGACAATAAAGTGATGATTGTCTTCAGCCTCGCCTACAAAGACTACATCCGCGACGAAAGACGAAATAGAGCTGAACAGGTGATTAGACTTAACAGCTCGTTTTGAGAACGAACTGCTGGGAGCTTTTTGTAAAAAGTTTAATTAGTTAAACCTTTTCTATTAAAAAGCTTTTGGTAAAAGTTGTTTTTTGAAATATACGCTTTAGCTTTTTTATAGATGTTTTTTTAAGAAAAGCTTTTGCGTAAAAAAGCTTTTTGTAAAAATTGTTTTGTGAAACGTACGCTTTAGTAAAAAATCGAAAAAAGTATGTTTATTTAAAAAATGGCACAATTTCTGAAAAGTACCTTTAATATATTTACCAAACCTGTCAACAGGTCCACTTGAAATATTTAGTTTTTTAAACTTTATATTGTATAAAAAATTCACATTTTTTTGCACTTTTTGCAGTTTTTTGCTACAGTGCTACTACAGTTTACTAGTACCTATGTAGCCAGAAGTATTAGCGTGTTTTCTAGCTGCAGTTGCATTTATTTCAAAAAATTTTTTCTTTTATTTTTCATAAGAATTTTGATGTTCAAGTCAATGTTCGCTAAAGAGTTTTTTGGTATTAATTCTTTATATTTCTTTTTTCTTGTTTTTTTTTTTTTGTTGAAAACAAAGTTTTAGGCTACTTTTTCTTTTCTTTTAGTATAATTGTAACAAGATCCACACACAGCAGTTATTCAATTCTTGGAATTCTTTCTTATTTTTTTATGATTTTCCAACATTTAGTGTGAAAAATATATTTATAAATATTTTAAATTCATAAAGTAAGCAAAAAATGTTTTATAAATGTTAATATTTTTATGGTACACAGAGGAAAAATAGTACAAATTAAAATGGTTATAAAAGAATTAGGTTTAAGGCGGGGGTGTTTATTTGATGTATTTATCTGGGGAAATAGTCAGTTCTATAATCATGTAGTGCATATTCTAAACTCTAATTTGACCACTTTTCCAAAAAGTGTTCAAAAACAAGATGAAAATATTTAAAAAAATATTTAATTTATTTAACATTTAAAAAAAATTAAAAAAATATCAATTTAAAAACTATTTTATTATTTCGGGTTTTCTTTGTTATTTTTACTTTTATTTCATCAGACAAAATCCAGTAGTAATAAATAAGTCAAAAAACACAACCACTACTTACATTTAAATGACAATAGAAATTAAGTCCAATTTGTGTAATTTAATTTGTTAAATTACCAAAATGTTGTTGAAATAAAATGTTGTCGAAAAAAGCTCTTAAACAAAAACTATGACTAACTTCTTTTTTTTTTTTTTGTGTTAAATTATTTTTTTAATATCAAATGTAACTTAATGAGTATATTATATACAATGGTTTTACAAAATGATTAATAGTACTTTTGTTAAAAAGTTTATAAGAAATATATACACAAAAAGAGCTTTTTATTTAATGATCTTTGTATGCACATGATCATGCAAGTTAATATCGTAAGAGAGAAAGAGTGGTAAATGTCAGCTTTAGAAAAGCCCTACCTAGTAACAACAAATAAGCAAAGATATGCTTTTAAAGCTTAAAATCCATATACAGTAAGTTTAACTTATATAAAAGCTGTTAAAAAGCTCATTAAGCATTATAGGACTAATTTGAAAAAGTTCAAGATTTGTTTTTAAGAAATAAGCTTTCTGAAACTATTTTTTTTTTAAATATGCCTCAATAAGCTTTAACATTCCAATTTACATGTTCGAGAAGTAAGCTTTCTAAAGCTTTTTTGCAATAAAATCTGAACATTATAAGTTTAATCGATAAAAAAACTAAATAAGTATTTTAGGACAAATATGAAAATGTGGGAAAACTTTATATTTTGCATTGTAGATAATTAACAACAAAAGCATTCAAAATTTAAAGAAAAGATTCAAACACTTTGATCAACTAATGTTATTATTGCCAGTTATAGAGTTTTTTTCAAACATTAAAAAAAGCTTTGATATGCTTATGAATATTATTATTATTATTTTGTGTAATTTTTAAACAGCTAATAAAACATAATAAAAGATGAAGAAAAAACACATCATGTATGTGTAAAACAAAAATGATTAAATATGCTTTAAACTTATAAAATAAAAGTAAAACCAACAAAACAGACATACAACAAAATTGATAAGAAAAACACCAAATAAATGTTAAATTTCTATACAATCAATGATTAATGAAAAAATTATATCTAGCAACTTCAAAAAAAGGGCAAAAAAATTATTAAAAGAGTTTCGGTTAAATGATGACCTAAATAAATATAAAAAATAAACAAACATATTGAATGCCATTGCAGATAAGATATGGTCGCAGTAAGTGCAACATGTTGCAATCAACAAATCATATCACATAAAAATTCTTTATTTTAAAGGCGGAAAATACTCAATAGGGGTTTTAGTTGACATAAGGTTACAGGTAGATATAAATTACACAAAAATAAATATATCTAACAAAACAGATTTTCTATGATAAGATAATAAATATCATGGCAAACAAAAGGTGTTATAGATTTATGTTATTTGGAAACAAAAAAAAAACAGGTTGAGGTTAACTTCAAAAACATAAATAAAATACTTAACAAATTTTTAGTTATAAAACAATACATTTCAACAGCAAGTGTTTCCAATAATTACCTGTAAAGAAAGAGAAAAAAATCATATAAGTATAATGTTAAAGTCATTGATTTTTTTTAAAAAGAAAATTGATACACATATCAAAATAATTTCTATCAGTCATTGATTTGTTTTAAAAAGAAAATTGATACACATATCAAAATAATTTCTATAAAAAAATATTTTTTTTAAATAACGCCCTCTATTTATAATGCGTTTCTTGGTAATTTAATATTATATTGAAATTTATTTTATTTTCGAAAATCTCTTCTCTCTTTTTGTCATAAACAACAATTCACGTGACATTTTTAAATGACAAATCCACTTAAGCGTTACAAATGCTATAAATTCACTTAAAAAATTAAAACGCAACAAGGTTTTAGTTTTTACAAATATAAATAATATATAAAAGTAAATTTTGTACAAAAGAAAAAGAAATATAAACAAACAATGGGAAAACACCATAAAATACCAACATGGTAAATGTCATGATGATGTTGATGATGATTGTAAACGCAAGAACTAAATTTAAACTTAAGAAATAAAAAAACAAATTTGCAACAATTTAACACACACACGCAGCAGTGGCAAAAGTCATTGTAAGTAATCCCTGTCGTTCTGGTAGTCAATTCTGAGCTAGTGACTGTTACTTCCAATAGTTACCGAAATAGTAGATCCGTATTGGATCATTTATACTACGCTTTTACCTACAAAAACAAGTTCACAAATTAATCTTTTATTATTAACATTTCATTAGTCCGATCTCAGATATCTCGTTAAAGAACCAGCCTAGTCAGTAGTTTTGTCTATATTCTAGTCTATTCTATAGTCTAGTTTAAGGTCTAGGCTACAGTCTAGCCTATAGTCTAGTCTTTAGACTAGTGTATAGTCTAGTCTTAATCTTTCTATAAAGCGTATTTTTTATTACACAAAATCATCAATTTACTACACTTTAGATTACTTAGAGACAGTATAGTGATAGCCGTTAAAAATTCAATTGGATTTAGGTATAAAAAGGTGCCTTTTAAACAGTCGGGTATATTTAAAGATAATTCACTTACACCGACTTAAAAAAAGTGCACACCCTCACTTCTTGTCTCTTTAACGTTCGTAAGATAAAAAATAAAATACAATTTACAACAATGTCAGTTATATGTTGTATTTGTTTGAAATGAAGCCAACAAAGCGTCAAATAACGTATAAAAATATATGAAAATCGTACAATAACCTTCGTTACGTATGAATGTGTCCTTAAGGTGACAGTTTCAATTTTAACAAGTTAAGTTAACAAAAGATTAAGTTAAAGTTAAACAACAGATTAACAATTACTTTTGTTTTTGTGAGATGAGGGAGAGACAGAAGGAGTAATTATGTAAATATCAGTTATCAAAAACTGAATAATATAAAAAAGTTCTAATCAAAATCTAAAAATATACAATATTTTTATATGAATTACTTAAATTTTTCTTAAAACTCGATTAAGTTTTAATATAATTCTCATCTAGTTTAACATATTTAAACCATAAGCAGTTATATTTCTGTAAAAATGCGAAAGAGATTCGCGTTTTTTCAGCATCTTTAAGATGCCGAAAACTTTATGTCCTCAATTGATTCCATTTAAATCTCAGGATTTGCTAACTAAACTTTAAGTTAATCCATACTTTAAAACTGGCCCTCTGTATTGTTAAATACCTTCCATAATGCATTTGAAACAACAATTGGTTTTTGTGTCTTCTTTGAATTGTAAAAAAAACGACGACATAACGAATTGTCACTGATTTGTGGTAAAATGTAAATGAAGTGTAAAAGAAATATTCCAAAAACAAAAATCCACTGCTAAAAAAACTAAGTGTTTGTAATTGTTATACGATATCAAGGCGGGTGAGTTTATTGACTTACTGTGCGCATATTTTTGATATAAAACTTTGGAATTGATTTTTAATTATAACATATAATACTTGTCTTGTCTGAAGGAATGGTATGAGTTTAAGGAAGTTAAATTTTAATTCCCGTCAGAAAAATAACTATATACAATTACATTTAAGCCAATTTGGTGAATAAATCGAATTAGAGAGATTTTTTTGTAGTTTAAGCATATTAAAGGTTATTTTTTAATAAATTAATTTAAAAGATGAGTAATTAAAAGAATATGGTTGAAACATTTTTATATTAAGGACTAAGAAAAGTTGAAACTAATATAAAGATTTAATGGAAATAATAATTGCATAGATAAAATAAACTATATTTTCTACATTTTCAGATTTATGTATCAAAGTACCTTCAAATGTTTTTTAATTAATGTTGCATTTTCGCTTAAATGATAACTTTGGATGCAAACAACAAACACGATAACAACTTGTACTTACTTCACTGACTACTACATACCTCCTGCATTACTTAGAAGAAGTCTAGTAATTACCTACAGTAGTCAACTTTTTGCTTAATTAAATCCTTACTTATCCAACTCCCTACTTGTAAGCGAGGGGGTAAGTACTTGCCTTCACTGTCATCACCGTGTTAAAGTAATGCTATTGTGTAAGTACATTTTTAATGACTTGCCGCTTTATACAAAAAGATTATTAACTTAACAATGGTTGTTAAAACCTGTTTTTATATGGAAAAAGTGTACAGTAAACCATTGTTAACTTTAATAATCGTTTTTGCATAAGGCCCTTATTTTTCAACGTTAGTTTTTAATGAAAACCTCTGGTTTGGCTTAGGTTAGGCAGTTTATTTCGAATATATTTCAAATCTTATTCGAATCCAATGGTCCCCGGTCCGCGTTGCATACCATTCATTGGACATGTGGAATTTCCACGTGAAGATCTATACATCACAATTTGGCGGATATTTAACTGGGATGACATCTTACTTACAGTTCTCAAACTTAACAGTAACACTCCCTCCGAGCCTTTTTAAATTCATACGCTGAGGGAAAAATCCGGTAGAAAAGTATCGAAATTAATACATTGACAATATTGAGCTTACTACGTTTGTTAATATTAAGACAACGGATGTGTATAAAATTTAAATTTCGACAACGAATTGTTGCAATTTTGACAACGTTGCGTTTTCTATGTTTCTATGTATGTATATACTTTAATAACGGATGTTATTGAAAAATTATAAACACTTTGGTGTCAATTTGGTACCATTTGTATACAATATAAATACGTTTTCAAGTAATTTTTAAACTCTGCAACTTTGTCACATTCAGTGCTGTAGTTCTGGAGTTTATCGATTACGAACAAATATAACTATTTTACTCTTAATTTGAGGAGAGCTTTCCTCAAATGTAATACAAATATTGCAGCTGAAACATTCTACAGTTTGCCACAAAAACCAGGGATACTCCTCACGACCTCTTAAATACATATTTGGAATTTTGTCAGATTTGGTGCCGTAGTTCATGAATTTATTGATTATGAACAAACATTACTATTTTACTCTTAATTTAAGGAATTCTCAAGCTTTTCTCAAATGTAGATTGCAGCTTGAAATTACTCTAAAATATTTTTGAAGAAAACTAAATTTTTTTTAAATGCAAAAAAGCAAAAAATTCAAATTTTTGAATAGGTTTGAGAACAATTTGAGATTTTGTTTATATTATCTGAAGCCAACACAATGGTTTGGTCCAAAATGGAGAATAATTTAAAATAAACCTTTTTTCAAAGTTAAAAACGTTTTAGAAACATTTTATAAAACCTATTAGATGAGAAATGTATCTTTTATGTTTGCTGGGTTATGTACTCAATTTTAAGAAACAATGTTGTTTAATACTCAATTGACCACTAAGCAAATTAAGAAAATTAAAGCAGAGATTTTCAATAAAGAATTTACATATTTTAACTAGAATATGCACTAGAGATATAGAAAGTGTGTAAAATATTTTTAAGGTTTCACATTTAAAAACGAGTAACATTTTCTGCAGTTTAAACTACAAATTTAAGACAAATATTACATAAAACTAACTGGCAAAGTTCTAAATGTAAAATAGTAAACTAAATAGTAACTAAACAATAATACATACTTAGATGCCCACATATTCAGTAGTAGTTGACCTCAAGAACTCATAGAAAATGAAAACAATTAAATAAAGAAAAAATATGAATAGATAACCATAGCAAATTAAAAAACAAATAAAACTATATTAGTCTAGGAGAAAATAAAAAAACTATAAATCAATTGTTATTACATACGCTCCAAAAAATATGTATTTAATAGGATTTATGACAAATTTAAGCAGCAAAAGCTGTAACAAGTGGTGAGTTGCTTATGTTAAATGAAATTTAATGAAAAATATTAGACAATTAGTAAGCAAAAAGGAAATAAAACAAGTAAATATAATACAAAAAAATTAATAAATTATACAATTTAAAAAATAATGGAACTTGTTTTTTTAAGTTAAAAATAACAAATTTCACCAAAAAGAAATTATTTATGAAATATAAAAAAAAAAAAACAAAAAAATTAACACACAAGGTTAAAGCACTGTTAAAAAACTATTTAATAATTAAATGTTGTTTATTATTAAATAAATAAGAAACAACAAATTTACTAAAATATTAGCAAAATATAAACTTTCTTAACTTAAAGTGTTAATAATAAGTATTATTATTACTACCGTTTGAAAGTAATAAAAAGTTTTCTTTCTTTTTTTGAAATAATTTCTTTTAAACTTATGTAATTGTAACCGGAAATCTCTATTTCTATTTTTGGTTTCAAATTAAAAATGACACATTCATTCAAAGAGCAATAATTCTAAATGTCTTCTTAAAACCAGCATGCGGGAAGTGTGACTGACAATTTACTTGAACAAAAAAAAAAAACGATTTTTTTCATTTAATATTTTTTTTGTGAAGTTGAGAACAAGGTTTGAAAGCGACCTGTTTATTTAAAAGATTATAATAATATTCTTTTCAAATTATTTATAAAGATAAGTGAGTGGAGTGCACATACTTGTGGTTTGAGTTTCTTTTTCTTCTCAAATACAAAAGATTTATTATTTGTAAAACATTCTCATGTTAAGGCCTTTTGTTAAAATTCTATATGGGGATAAATGGTTAAAAATAAGTGTAATTATTAGAAGAATGTGAACAACTAAGATAGATAGATAGAAGCAAGTAAACATAGTAATTGAGATATTTTATGAAAGTGTTAAACCCAATAGAAATTGTGATTTCACCTCAAACTAGGAAATTTGTATCAAATTTAAACATTTCTCCAGTTTTCTCAAATATGTTTAAAATGTGTTTGGCTAATGATAACATTTTGATAATGATTTCAGCATTTTTAATGCAAGTCTTTAAGACTTAAACTACAATACAGTTTGTGTAATTCTCCACTTATTCTCAAATGTATTTCAAAGGCAAATTACAGCTTAAAAAAAAAGTTTATGGAATTTTGTTAATAATTTTTCTAATTTTTTTGCTTAAATTTTGAATTCGAATTTTAAAGAAATTTCCAATAATTTTCGAATAAATTCAAACACAGTCGTAAAGCATTGAAATTAATTGGAATTGCTTCTTCTTTTTCTTACGATTTTGTTTTTTGTTGGAATAACAACTTTCGATCGTTGTGTAAATGAATGCGGAAACTTAATCGAAATACAGAACAGGGGATGTTTATATCGAACAAAAATATTGGATCGACCCTTTTTTTTAGAATCGGCACAAAATCATTTTCTGATTCGATTTAACGAAGTCTGGCCGCCCGTCTACTTTAACGTAAGCTTCAATATCGTTATTGATATCCAACAAATTATATACGATCCATAAGTTAGAATGAAACTTAATTAATTTCCATACATCATTTCCTTTAAACTTGTGAGGTAAATTGGCGATGTTTAAAAGTAACGCTGGCTATCTATGTATCTATCTATCTATCTATCTATCTATCTATCTATCTATCTATCTATCTATCTATCTATCTATCTATCTATATATCTATCTATCTATCTATCTATCTATCTATCTATCTATCTATCTATCTATCTATCTATCTATCTATCTATCTATCTATCTATCTATCTATCTATCTATCTATCTATCTATCTATCTATCTATCTATCTACCTATCTATCTATCTATCTATCTATCTATCTATCTATCTATCTATCTATCTATCTATCTATCTATCTATCTATCTATCTATCTATTAAAGGGTCTTTTTTGGCTGTATAATTAATCTAAATAAATTTTAGAGATTTCTTTGAAAACAGACAAACAACAATTTTAGATATTTAAACAGGAAATCAATAAAGGCTTGGCAGCTTAAAATAAATTATTCCATGTAATCTAAATTAAAAAATATCTATAAGACAATATTTTCAATAGCTTTGTTCTTAAAACTTTACCGCCTTTCAAAGGAAAACTAAGAATAAATAGTTGGTTTCATCAATTTCACTATTGACAAGCTCAAATTTCATCACATACACACCCCCTTCCGTTTTACAAATTCAAAGAAACTGATAGACAGACAGACAAACAATCCCATCTAAAGTGTTATGAATAAAGATCAGTAAAGTGGTGGAGTTTTGAACTATAAAGTAGTAGAAAACACGACATAAAGACGTTTTGTATGATAAAAGGATTTATTTTGATTAAGTATTCCAGATAGGTACAAATTATAATTCCAATGAAATCTAAAGAAAACATAAATGAGAGACAACCACTGCATACAAAAAAGGTTTTATTTTTCAATAAACACGTAATAAAAATTATTCAACACAAAAATGTGTATTTCAAATATTTTAAAGTATAATATAAATTCTATATATTTTGCCACACGTATAATAAACTTTAAGTGTTTAAAAAACCTAAAGGATTTCGTTAAAAAGAAATTCCAAGAACAATCAAGTAAAACTAAGTAATAGAATTAATTTAAAATAGAGCATTTGAATAATTGACTAGAAATGACTAAATATTCTTTAAGCATATTCCAACAGCTAAATTTTATTACAAAAATTTTCTTGGAACTTTGCTATATTTAATATTTCATTAATAGTTAGTTATTGTTGAAATATCATTTAAAATAATTTGGAATTTTTTTGTACCTGTTGTTATGTATGTGGTGAATGTTTAAATTGCTTTTGCTACCTGTCTTCTTAGTCATTATTTCATTATTTCCTCATTTATGATTTTTCTAAAATGAAAACAAATTTTTGTGTCTTTATGTCAGACATCTCTACATAAGGATTGTGTGTAATTATTATTTTATGAGATTGAGTTTTCTGTTTTGTAAATTGAATGACTGTCGTTGTGTTGTTCCTTATAAGTAGCGTAAGAATAATAATAATGAAAAATGTATATAATTTTTTATTTGTATGGGTGTTTAATAAAATTTTTTTATTTTGTTAATAATTAAATATTGATAAAAAATAAACAGGAAATTCTTTTTAATTGTTTACAAAAAAAATAATAATAATAATAATAAATTCCTTAAACAAATATTTCAATGTTTTTCTTAAAATAGTTAGCAAATGATTATTCAAATGAAACGTGATGCAGAGACTTTTCAGCATTCTTAACAAAATATATAAAAAATTACCTCATCTTGAAATTTTGTTTAGAAATTTTTAACAATTTGTTTTAAAAATCACCCAAACTATGAAAAAATGACTCTTTGCAACAATAACATAGTTAAACGTTTGAGAATTAACGTTTTTAGTGACGATCATGAAAAATAGGTCAGATCATGGAAACAGCTCTACGAAAATAAAGTTGTCTAAGACTGGGCAGTCACACAGAAGGTGTTGTACCGATTCCACTTCACCTTCGTCCAAATAGTTTTATTACTAGCTATAAGTTGGATAGCCCATATGTTCCAATATATGTCCAATCATACAGTTCACAGAATTTATTTCAGTTAAAGGCCTAATCGAGTTCTTTCTAAGAGACAAGAGAATCATAATCATATCTGTTGTTAATGTGGACTTGAGCAGTTTCTTTATTCTACAAGTGGTGATATTTGACCAACTGAGTTCCGTCTCGCTCAAAGTCCAGGCTTCTATCAGAGTAGTCTCAATATCCCTTTGCGCAAGGATTAAGTCTAGGGACATTTCGTCTTAATAACATTAGAGTTAAGAGCCTTGGTTGATGCAAAGCTGTCCAAGTATATATGTACGGTCGAATTTTCGAGATTTAGTTTCCGGATTTTTCTCGCGGTTGTATCGAAGGTATATATCTATGCCTGAAGGACAACGTAGGTGGCAGGTAGTCGAAGAGACAGTATATGATTCAGTTTTTCGGAGAAGATTTAAGTCATCAGTTTACAGACAATTTGAAATCCACTTGAAGTTTGCTTAAATTTAAGAATATTTCAAAGTCTATATTTCAAACTCTTTAATCATTTGTTATATTTTTTAGAAGTTTTTAATGTTAATTTATATTTATCGTAAGCTTTTCTTTATTTAAATCACTCTTTACGAACTAAAATTCTTTAAATAGATGAGAATTTTTGATATTGGCAAAACATTCCCAAAAATCAAAAACTAAAATTAAAAACCCATAAATTTCAAAAACATCACTGATGCCCACAAACCGTTAAGAAATATTTATAAAAATCGAAAAAGAAAATAAAACAAAACAACGTATAATGAGCAAATATACAAAAAAAACTATAAAAACATACAATTTACCGGCCGATTCAAATAATATTAGGCGGCTACTGTTGATTGAATGTGTGTTTGCTAAAATACCATAAACAAATATTTAAAATAAAATAAAATCAGATAAAAAAAAAACATAAACTAACAAATCATGCCAAATTTGAAGTGAAATAAAGATAGAAACAAAACAGCAAATATTACAAAAGAAACAAGAGAAAAAAGAAAGAGCGAAAAAAAAACATGCAATATTTTCAAAAAAAGTACAAACTGAAAAAAGGCGTAAATTTAAATATTTAAGCCAAGTTTAAAGTAACAAACCATAAGAGGAAATAGTTTATGATTAAAGATATATAAACAAATTACAAAGGTTACATTTTTGCTTAAAACAAATTAAGTAAACATTTCAAATAATTTAACACGAGTTGTAAGATTTTTAAAGTTTGTACAGCAAATAAATTACAATTAAAATAAAAAAGGGAAATGCTGGAAACCATAAACTTTAAAAAAATGACAAAATTAGTTAAAAAAAGTAAATTTTACGTTTTATTAAAATACTTTGACCTAGTAAAAAAAATGTTAAAATATTTTCAAACTTTAATTTTTTTTAATTTAAAAATCATAAACATAAAATAATATCTTTAAAATGTTTAGGCCTTTTTAAAGGAATTTGTTAGGCTTGGCTTTTTTTAATAAGAGAATAATAAACAATTAAAAATTATATTTCTTATAAAAAGTAAAGCCTAATAATTTATAAGGCAAACACTTGTGGTAAAAAAGCAACAAAAATTGCAAAATGATATAAAACTTTAATTAAAATTACACCGTTTTAATTAGCAAAACAAACCTAATAAATGTAAAGAGAAATTTTGAAATATTTGTTATAAAATATATAATAATATTTTTATTTTTAAATGTGTATAAATTTGTTAATAAATAAATATAAAGGCAATAGATTTTTTTTTTAATATTTTCCCAATTGGTTTTTAAACAAAATTCTATTCCGAAACTAAATTCTCTCAATCATGTTTGTTGCTTAAGTCTTTTGTTTTATTGAATATTTATATCAGTTGTAGGCAAAGAGCTCTCAACATAAATTTTGTATACTCTTGATTTTTTTCATAACAAGTCCCACATTAAAAAATTGACTAAATAGATTATTTCATAGACTAGTTTTTAAACTGTTCCAATAAACTAATCCTTAGGATTGTTAACCATGTAGTTTATATATAAGACGATGGAGTAGGTAATAAGCCAGCAAAAAGACTATAGAATGGATTAGTCAACAAATAGGACTAAAGTTCTCTTGTCTCTTAGTAATAATTCCATAAGGCTTTTAACTGGTATAATTACTGTGTACTGTATGATTGGACATAAGTCAGAACGTATGGGTTAGTAGAATCGGTATAACACCTTCTTTCCCAAGATCTGAACTGTCTCAGAGATGCATCACTAGTAAACATGATCGGTTTTATTAGTCTCCGGCTGTTTTTCACGGAGAAATTCAGAAAACTAGCTGTCAACGAAATTTTGGATTCTAAGGGTATCCAAATGGATACCGTAACCTAATGGATACGTAAACCTAATGCATAGACTAGTCCATTGATAAGTCCATTGACTATTTATAGTAAAAACATTAGTTTATAGACTAGTTTATATACTAAACCATACACAAGTTAATTCTAAGAAGAGTCAGTTGATAGACTAATCACTGGAATACTCAATAGTTCATGGACTAAAGCATTGTATATAAATTGTGACTTTAAAGCAAACTCTCTTAACCAAGTATGTGCCTTAAGTCTTTTGTTTTTTCTATCAAATTTTTATTACAGATCTTCAAAACAAACATTTATAATTTAAAAGAAAGTAACCTATTGAACTAATAACAAAAAAAGGGGAACAAATTAAAAGTATTACATGATTTCACATAACGTGTTGACTTCTAATTATGAAAACTTAACAAAGACTTTTAATTAATATGATAAGACAACCAACCAACAACAACAACACCCTTTTGGTTATAATTCACAACTGAATAGAGAAAAAAAACTAACATGCCATTGTCTAATTGATGGCATAAAAAAGCGCTATTTGAAAACTATTACAGGAAAAATGTTTAAAATGCAGTTTTTTCGATTTTTTTTTTCAAATAATTAAAACACAAGACATAACACAATAGTCTAACACTGCTGCGTGCCTTAAATGGTGGCGGCTCATATAAGAAAAACATACAAAAACAACAAAACAATAAATGCAAACAAAATAGTTTTATAATGACTTTTTGGTGGCGAGTGTTAATGAATATGAGTGTTAAGAATGTCTGTCTGTCTGGCTGACTGTCAGCCTGATGGTGTGACTATTCAAATATGCCGTAATATGTAAAAAAAACAACTAAAACCAGGCTGCATGTCTACAAATTAGTCAGTTCAAAACATTTGCATTTTTATATGAACATTAGTTTAAGCCAATTGTTTTTGTTATTGTAATGCCAAACACGTAATTGAACTTGAAGGCATGATTACACGCATTTTATGTTTTCAACATAAAAATTTTGAGAAAAACCACAAAGGAGGGCAGAATGTTAAAAGAAACCCCAAAAACTAAATAACAGGACGACATCATACCAAAAAGATTATTTATTTTTTCTACTATGAAACCATAAGTTTTCAGACTTTTAATGTGAAATAACTGCAGGGAATCCAAGCAAAAATTCAACATTATCATCAATAACGACAAAACAGCCACGACAAGATAAATCAACCTAAAAAGACAGCCACACACACACACTCGCCCAAAAAGCCACACTTTAAAATTTAAACCCAACCCAATTTTGTAGAAAAAAACATATTAAATACAAAATTAAAAATTAACAATTTATTTAACCCATATCTTGAAAAGAATTTTTAAGAAATGAAAATGTATCTGAAACAAAAAGTGAAATTGTGATGTTGGGTCATAAAAACTTATTTTTGAAAATTTTGAAAAAAAAAACAATAAAAATAATTTAGAGCTTTTAGCAACAAAAGCATAAATTACGTTGAATTAAATAGTTTTCAATTTCTTTAAGAATAAATTAATATTTTTGAAAGAAGTTTAAAAACTTATTGTTATTAAAATATTTGAAAAAAAAACACGTTAATAAAATTTATTTAAGTTAGTTTAAGAGAAAACTTTTATTTATATAAAATTAAAAAAACGAAATTTGTTTTTATTTGATATGTTTTCAAATAATACAATTAATTTCTATTGAAACTGTTAAATTTTCTGTTTAAAATTAATTTACATTGATACATTCTTACTAGCGACCTTAAACAACCTTTAGCAACTGTAGTTTTTCCAACAGTTCTCCTCTAATTACTTTTCCAAGTTTATTTTTACAGCATAAATAACAAGTAACAACTATAATAATAACAACAACACTAAAACAAAACGCTAATATCATTACTTCAACAATAAAATAACTATAATTTTGACATAAGAATTCCTATAAAAACAACAACTACAACTACTAATCAATAGCAGTTGTTAACTTCTGTTAAGCTCAAAAATAACAACAATAATAAGAGTATTTTTGCAAAAACAACTAAATCAAAACATCTCTTTGTTTATCGCAACTGAAAGAGTAAGAAAGCGAGTATAAGCAAAAAAAATTGTTGTAGTTCTGTGGAAAGATCACTAATAACAATAAAAATTTAACTTATAAAAATATTAAAATTATAAATAAATATAAAAAACAATAAAAAATTAACACGATTACTAAATATGAATCATTTGCTGTAAATGATAGAGAACGAATAAAGAGAAAGATACTGAAGGAAGGAATAAATGAATGCAAAAATAAAAAACAAAAATAGTTATCAAATTGTATGTATTAAGGACAGGGTTGGAAAATATAGTAGTATTTACATTGTTTACTATTATGGTTAAAGCAAATTCAATTAAAACGATAAGTATTTTAGGAAGGTCCCCTTTATACAATACTACCTACATCCAGTGTGTTTTTTTGCTACCCTAAAGTAAATATAAATATAAAAAAATATAAGGAAAGTACCACACCCCTATTGAAAATCCGCCAATTTATTGAAATATGACACCTTTATACACGGTTTTTAGAAAAAATGTTCAGCAAATATCAAAAAATCGTGTCAACTTACAATTTTTGTCTTTTAATAGTGTCATAAATGCCAACGTTGTAAGAAATGACAAGTGTGCATCACAGGTTTTAGCTATTTATGCAAATTTTCTTTATGAAAGTAAAAAAAATGTAACAAAAAAATCAGTTTTCCACTCCTGACTCGAAATTGAAATTTATCATTGAAACAAATTAAATAAAGAACACCTGGTTTCTGTAGAAAATTGGAGAGAATAAACAAAAACAAAATCTCAATTATTTAATGGCTAATTATTGTTAAAAAATTTTTAAAACATAGAGCTTTAAAGGTACACTTACATTAATAACAAGACTAAAAAAAATCTTAAAATATTAGCTATCAATTATCAAGTCCTTATAAAGCATAGAATGTTATAAATCGAAATTTTGCTTGAAATTGTATATCAAGTTTTCTTTTTTTTCTTTTTTTATTACTTACATAACATTTGACAAAATTTTGCGAAACCAATTGTTACATACCTGAAAATAAAAAAAATAATCATTAATAAATTATAGAATCAGAACGATAAATAATAGTCATTGAAAAGTATATTAATACGTAAGTGGTTACAATTGCCAAGTTTTTGCTGGGATAAAACAACCTTCAAAGTATTAAGTGCCTAGTTGTATGTTGTATGTATTATATGTGATATAAAATCCGTTGCTAAAAAGTTTCTTAAGTTGAAATAGGTTAAATTTTTAGAGAATTACCCCAATCTCACACAAATATTTCTGACTCTATTTTAAAATTAAAAAAAAAATATTTCAGCAGGTATTTCACTAATAATGCCTAAATGATTCATTGTTTAGGAATTTCACTATATTTGTAACAAAATTTCAAATTTTATGTTTTTTCATTTGATTAATGTCATATTTTTTTGCTATTAATTAACTTGCAATATATAAACATTTCCGTACAGGAAAGTGAAAAAATCTAAAACCTACACAACTCAAGCTGCATGCAGCAAGCAAAACAGTAATTGCCACGAAACTAAACAACAAACATTAAAGTCTGACCATAAATGGTTATTTCTTTTTTCGTTATTAATCAATTTGAAAGTAAATTTTATAATTAATTAATTTAAAACGATACAAAATAATAAATACGGTTTATACTTGTATGTATAACAGAAAATATTTTACAAAAGGAAATTAGCAAAGAAAAAACTATAGTTTAAATTGAAGTAAATTAAGTGTAGGTGTAGTTTGAAATGTTTTAAAAACAATTTAATTAAAATCGTAATGAATGAAAGAAACAGATGAAGAAATATCTGTAGATTTACAACAAATTAAGGGCAATTATGATTTTATTGCAAAATAAACAAACTCCATTTTTGTTAAGTTTAATCAGATGTTAGAGCATTACTTTTATTTTAAAATTATCATTAGCTCAAGAATTTTACTACAACTTAAAAACAAATTTTCGTTCCTACAGTAAATGTACACAGAGTCTTCTTTAAATTGGAGGTAATTCTTATTTGATGTCTACTCAAAATTTTAAAATAGAAAATCATCTAAATATTATGAAAATTTTGCTTAAAATTTTAAATTTGTTAAGGCTTTAATTCTATAAAAGTTATGCTTTAAAGTTTATAAATCTTTATACACATCTCCACAGAAAATACCCTTTATTACTTAACAATATTTTTTATAATATTAGCAGTTATTTAATCAATTAGTGGTTTAAATAAAAGAGCAATAAACTAATAGTTGAAGAAAAGCCCAAAAAAAAAACAACTAAAATATTTTTTCAGTTTAAGTATTTTATAGCTAAAACGTGTTCAATTAAATAAATTATATCCTTAAGAGTACATCAATCGAATAAAAAAACGGTTCTTATTTTTTAACAAATATAATAAAACACGTTTAATTTGACGACATACATACATAGATGGGACTACTAAAAACAAGAGTAATAATTAAAAACGTGCTGTTCGCAAACGACCACACATTTAAAAACGTTGGCCCTCTTTTAACTAAAATGGAATATACATGTTAACTGTTACGGTTAAATAAACTTTTTCGTTAACTAATTTTAACAATATAAACTTATAATAATTTGTCACACAACAACAATATAAACAACAAAACATTAAATTAAATAGCCAACAGCCCGACAGAGCAACAATATTAGGAAACAACAAAAATTTCTTTTATGACGTTTTCAAGACAAACCAACGGCCACCACTCACTCATTCACTCATCATACTTAAAGCCTGCAGATGTTCGGAAATAATAATAAAAAAACAGAAAAAAAGCTTTTGAAATCAATGAAAGAATGAAATGTAACAGAAATATGAACAATTTTTAACAAAGCATGAATTAAAACACGTTTGTGTTGAAAACACTGGTTTATTTTCAAATAAGCTAAAATTAGTGCAGTTGTGTAAGTTTAAACTGAATTACGTTGAAAACCTAGAACATAGAGGATTTATGGTTAGACAGACATGGTAATTATTTTGTTGTACTGTAGTTGCTGGCTACAGCAACAGAATTTTTTGAGGCAACAATTAAAAAATTTTTGATTGCGAAAAAATTTTACATGTGTTTTTTTTTATAAACCAAACAAAAAGCAAATATGTACCAAAATTATAAATATTCATATTTTAGGTAGTTAAAAAAATACACTCACAAGAAAATGTCAGTTAAAAGTAAGATTCTAGATAACTTAATCAATGTTAATGTTAATTATTAACATTAATGAAATATTAGATCAAATCTGCAGCATAACTGATGTCTGTAATCGCAAATAATACTACGTTCATATTGCTCCATTAATATAGTGTGTTAATCGGTTCACACGACACTATTGTAATTCACTTAAGCAGTGCTACATTCCCCATGGCTTTATAAATTACTTAATTCAGTTATTTCGTTTTAGCATTAGTATTAGATTGTTTTATCTATACATAGTAGGTACATCTTATAAATTACTATTGAAAATTACTTTGTTCACACGACACATTTTTAATTCGAATTAGCAGTTCTGTTCTTAATTAAATATTTGACGAATTTAACAACTTTTATAACTTTTATCATCATAAAAAATACCTTTTTTCCAAGGTTCATCAATTACTTCTGTTATATCGTTTTATCTTTTATTCAGATTGATAAAATATTAAGCTGTTCCTACTCCACCGCTTAAATGTAATTCACTGTTAAAACTATGAATTACAATTCTGAACCTTTTAATTTTCTTTGAGTATATACAGAATTATACAATAATCTTTATTGGCCACACTTTCTAAATTGCCATGCCTCCAAAAATTTCTGGATAAAATCGAATTAAAAATCTGTCTATAATCTATAAAAATAATGTGACTGAACCCTTAAAGTTATTTTTTAAAAATTTAAGGGATAAATATTTTCAAAAATTCTAAAATTTCCTATAATTTTCGATAAAAACAAAACGAAAACTAATGAAGGACACACCTTGAAAAAACAACTTCCCTGTTTAATGTTAAACCATGAAATTCCTAAAACAGATGTAGTATTTATTTGTATTTAAATAGCAATTGCATGTCATTGAGTAGTATTAACCTTTTTTTAGGGGTTACATACATATAATTTTTACCTTTAATTCATAGCAAAAATAAGTTAAAAAAAAACATCAATAAAATGAATTTTCATTACTATGACAACATTGTAAAAATATAACACAGAAATATTGTATGTCATGTGGTGCATTTAATTATTTTATGCTTGAGTGCAAAGTATGCGTACAGAGAAAAATTCAAATTGAATGATTTATTAGAAAAAATATGGTCAATATATATTATTTTTTGTTAACATAGAGGGTTTTAAAAACGTATGTCAATATTTGTTAAGAACCAAGCCTTTATATGAATAGAGTTTTTTGTCACATAAATGCAATATTTATTTTTATGAATAACTTGAAAACCATAAGTGTTAAATGTACAGGGTGTAATATTTGTGGGTGAGTATTTTTAGTAAATAATTTAAAAAGAAAAAAACTATTAAACAGTGCAGCTAATACTGTACCAAAGTATCACTCATACTTTTCATTTATATTTTACAATTTTTATGAAAAAATCGATTCATTTATTTGCAATTTCAAAACCTCAAAATATGATAATATGTATGATACATAGGTAGATAGTTTATTTTTATAAAGTTCTTTTTGAAGAATGTATTGTAGAACAAAAAAAAAACAAGAAACCAATAAAACCTCATAATATAATTAACCTCAATGGCCATATAATAAATAATTTCTATTATTACTATTGTTATTAAACATTATTAATTCATAAGGCATTTTCAATGTGATTCTATTTTAAATTTGTCGATACACAAATAAACAAATTTTTGTATGTATAACTATTGCAGTAGTCATGACAACTTAAACGTCAACAAACAAATTACTATAGAAATTATAGTATTTTTTTACTTTAATGGCAATATGTACTGCAAAAAAGGTTGAAATAAAATAATTTGATTTCCTAGGAGTACCTAATACCACGTTATATTTTTTATTTATTGTCAGAGAATTAAGTTAAAAAAAAAACGTAAATAGTATGCATGCGTCATGTTTTATTTGTTTATATTATAAGCATAGCATACACTCAAAGAAAAATGTTGGTAAAAGAAGTATATATAACACATAGTATTACACAGATTTCTAGTCAATTATCTAGTTTGTAGACTTGTCTATAGTCTAGTCTATAGTCTCGTCTATGGTCCCGTCTATAGTCTATAATGTCGTTTATAGTCTCGTCTATAGTCTAGTCTATAGTCTAGTCTATAGTCTTGTCTATAGTCTAGTCCATAGTCTAGTCCATAGTCTAGTCTAGTCTATAGTCTAGTCTATAGTCTAGTCTAGTCAATAGTCTAGTCTATAGTCTAGTCTATAGTCTAGTCTATAGTCAAGTCTATAGTCAAGTCTATAGTCTAGTATATAGTCTTGTCTATAGTCCAGCTTATAGTCTAGTCTATAGTCCAGCTTATAGTCTAGTCTATAGTCTAGTCTATGGTCTAGTCTATAGTCTAGTCTATAGTCTAGTCTCTAGTCAAGTCTATAGTCTAGTCTATAGTCTAGTCTATAGTCTAGTCTATAGTCTAGTCTATAGTCTAGTCTATAGTCTAGTCTATAGTCTAGTCTATAGTCTAGTCTATAGTCTAGTCTATAGTCTAGTCTATAGTCTAGTCTATAGTCTAGTCTATAGTCTAGTCTATAGTCTAGTCTATAGTCTAGTCTATAGTCTAGTCTATAGTCTAGTCTATAGTCTAGTCTATAGTCTAGTCTATAGTCTAGTCTATTCTAGTCTATAGTCTAATCTTTAGTCTAGTATATAGTCTAATCTATTGACTAGTCTTTAGTATTATCGAATAGAAATCCATAACCGATTTGACACATTTTCCCAAAAAAAACCTTTAATTTATATCTTTTAAATTCCCAATCATTATTAATTTTTAGAGTGTATCTCAAGCTTTGGTTGAGATAAAATTTTGTAAAGAAACTCAACAAAAGTCCAATAACAACAACACCTAAATATGGAAAATTCGCAAACGTAAATACTAAACAATGCCTGAGTTTTGATCTTAAGTATGAGTAATTCCTGGGTTTCTTAATGCTATTTGAATCATATTAAAGTTACTGATTCATCAGGATTGATATTAAAAAAACCATTGTTTGGAAAAAAAGAAAAAACTCTAAACAATTGTTTTAGAAAATTTAAAAAATATTACATTTACATATAGATTAATGAAACATAAATAAACAAACAGTTTGTTTAATGACAGCTGTCATCTAAATTAGTTGTTGTTATGAAAATTTTTTTGGAAACTTTGTAATGAAAGCAATTTACAAAACCACATTTTATAGGCAGATTGTCACACAAACAGAAAACACACATCATAGACAGACAAACGGACAGACAGATACTTCAAACTCAAAACTGGAGTATTGCATTTTATTTAAAAATTTAACAACTTCTGCAGTAACAGAATAATTGTAGGTTTCCTTTATTATATTTTTTTGCCATTGTTTTCTGAAAATAATTTGTGTTTCCAACAACAACAACATTGTATCTGGGATACTTTTCCTCTAGAATTTCTAGTTTTAGAAAAATAAAATAATAGAAGAATATGGTTTTTGGTTTCTTTTGTTTCCTGTTGTAATGTTAATCATCTTATAAACAACATTTTACATTTTCTAGCACATGTCAAACATTTTACAAAAGTGGAAATGCAAATAAACAGCAGGGGGTAAATAAATAGCAGCATACGAAAATAATCTTAAATACTTTATGTATATAAAATAAAAATAAATTATGCTTAGAAAATAAATAAAATTATTATTTTGGTCCTTTAATTTTTTAAGACAAGTGCTATTAGTTTTGTCATCAGTGTTAGTACATTTCTAAATGCATTACTTGCACAAGTAGAAATGTATGTTGTTATAATTTGTTGGTTGTTCTAGGTTTTGTATTACATTACATGGAGTTTAATGTAAACATTTTCAAGATTTTTTTTACCTTTTATATTTTGAAAACCATAGAAAAGGCATTTCAAACCGATTCGTTTATAATAGATCTTACGCACGTTCTACCGACATGATTTTCAATATTCTTTACTTGACATTTACTTACAAAACAGTAAAAAAAACATATAGAAATTTCTTTTAAACCTTTTAACATTGACAGACGCATGAAGAATAATTCATTGTATTTATAGATGTTTGACGTACATACATATGTGTCATTTTTACTGATTAACAATAGAAAATAAAAGTCAATATTTAAAAACTAATTAACAATAGAATGTGGATGAAGTTGTGGGGGAATAAACTGACGTTTCCATTATGAATATTCTATTCAAAAGGTGTTAATGTTTTGTAAGATTTTGAGAAAAGAATAAAAAAATTTTAACAGATTGAATAAAAATCTAAGGTTTTTTGAAAATTAACCAACAATTTATTAAAGAAACAATTAAGCTAAATATTTGACTTAAATAAACATGTCAATTTGTTGGTACCGAATTCTTAGAACCTTTAAGGTGTCAAAACCATAGGCTTATCATTCCATAAGTATTTTTTCTTTTAATGTCTATTAAACGATTTCAGTAATAGAGTGGATTATAGACTATAAACTAGACTATAGACTAAACTATAAACTAGACTATAGAATAGACTAAAAACTAGACAAAACACTAGACTATTAACTATACTATAGGCTAGACTATAGACTTTACTATAGGTTAGACTATAGACTACACTATAGACTAGACAATAGACTTGGCTGTAGACCAGACAATAGACTAAACTAAACACTATACTATTATTATTATTATTTACTAGACTATAGATTAGACAAGGCGACAGATTAGACTAGCCTATTGACAAAATTATAAAAAAGACTAGACCACATAATAGACTAGTCTGCATATTATAAATTAAACTATATACTAAACCATAACTGTAGATTAGACTTATTTAAGATAAACCTAACCAATTATTTTGTTGATAACAGTTTCAAACTGTTAAGCTAAGTCACAGTTTAAACGTGGTTTATAGTGAGTTTAAGTAAAGTATTTAGAAATTTCAAAACTAAATAAAGTTTTAAGTTAAAACTTTTTACATTAAAAATTTTGTTAAATTTTAGACATTTTTTTAATATAAAAAAATCTGTTATTTGTACTAAATTTGTTTGTAACTTTGATTTTTTTTGCATAAATTAAAATTATTTAACTAAATTCATGGTGAAAAATACATTGTAGTTTTGCTGTCATTTTTTTATTTAAAATAAAGAATTAGTATGCGGGTGGGGACGTGTTAAACCAAGCCTAAAAGTTTTTTGTATTAAAAAACTTTAACATAAGGAGTGAGATCGAAAAATTCTTAACACACGTTTTTCATTACATTTTTCAACCAAAGTATTATTTGATTTTTTTTTTGATCAAGTTGCCTTTGAAAAACATGTCAGTTATTATGTGTAATGTCAATTATATTAATTTTTTTGTTAATCTGATTAAAATGAGTGATCAGAAAAAAGTGCGTACTGAAATTATTAAATATTTTCAACTAAACCCAACTTGGTCTTACAAAAAGTTGGCCAAGCATACAAAGGTCTGCCGTCAAACTGTTTCCAATGTTATTAAACAGTACCTGGAGAACTTGTCAGTTGATAGAAAACCTGGTTCAGGTAGAAGGAATGGTCCACATGATGTTTCTAAAGCCAAAAAAATAGAACGCATTTTCAAAAGAGCTCCAAACACATCCGGTAGGAAAGCAGCTCGGTTAGCTCAGTGCTCGGACTATTTGGTACGAAAAGTTAAAGCTAATGCAGGTTTAAAAACATGCAAGGCTCAAAAAGTTCCTGACAGGAACGCTGCTAAAAATTTAGAGGCCAAAAACAGAGCACGGAAATTGAAGTCAAGTTTTATAAAAAATATTCTTGCTGCATAATGGATGACGAAACGTATGTTCTGGCAGATTTTCCGCAACTTCCAGGTCAAAAGTTTTATGTTGCTGATGCTCGAGGGAATGTTGAAGAAAAGTTTAGGACCCAAAAGCAGACAAAATTTCCCAGAAAGTTCTTGGTATGGCAAGCAATATGCAGTTGCGGCAAAAGAAGCCAATCATTTGTTACAACGGGCTCTATAAATACCGAAATTTACATCAAGAAATGTTTACAAAAAAGGCTGCTTCCATTCATAAGACTTCATAATGTGTCCACTTATTTTTGGCCTGACTTGGCATCCTGTCACTATGGTAAACAAGCCCTTGAGTGGTACAAGAACAATAATGTGGTATTTGTACCAAGAGAGGCAAATCCTCCAAACTGCCCGGAGCTAAGGCCAGTGGAGAGATATTGGGCTCTTGTTAAAAGAGAATTGAAGAGTACAAAAAAGGTGTCCAAAAGTGTGGTAGATTTTAAACGGAGATGGACTACATGTTCGAGCAAAGTGACAGAAAGCACTATAAAAACGTTAATGGAAGGGTTTCCGAAAAGGGTTCAAAATTTCATCACTAGTGATTAAAACTATAAAAATATTTTTTTTTGTAAATTGTAATAATAATTTGAATCAAATAAAAAAAACATAAAGCTGTAAGTTTAGTTTTTTTTTTTATAAACATATATGTATGTTAAGAATTTTTCGATCTCACTCCTTACCACAACAATTTTTTCTTTATTTTTACATTTGTGATATGTGCTTTTTTATAAAATTAAAAATTTGTATATAAAGAGAAACAAAGAAGTTTTGTAAACTAAAACTTAAAAATAATTATGATTTTATGCAAAGTAATTGCCACAATTTACGTGGGAAATCACAGAAAAACCAAAACAAAACTTTGAAAACTAAAGGTCAAGGTAAACAAAATGACATTTACAAGAGTTAAAATTAAAAAAAATATGATTTTATATGAAATTTTATATGCTTATTAAACACTTGACTTAATAAGCTTTAGTTTTTCTTAATTCATTTCATATATGCTTAGTTGCTTGGTTTAAATAGGCTTAAATTAAATTATAATATATTAATAGTAATAGCAAAAGAGTTTGTCTTTATAAACTAGCTTTTCTTTAGAAATATTACAGAGAAAACACAGAGAAATATTTACTGAAAATATTGGTTATGCTTGTTGTTAGAAATTTTTAATTAAAGTGAGAGTTATACTTCCTTTACTCTCACTATAGTAAAATTGTTCTTAATGTTTAATACATGTGTCCTGACAACATTTCCCTCATTTCCGTTTTTAATGGAAATGACTAATATGTCAAATTCTTAAGATTATAGTCATATTTTTTTAGTATCAATGCTAATTTCCTTAAAAATAAATACTATAAATTACTTTCTTTGTTTTTCCTAAGAATTTCAAGTACGTTCGTGTGCAGTCACCCACATGTGTTTGGGTAAATATTTATTTTAACCTATCTCTTAATGTCCCACATATAATTGACTTAATTTTTGTTTTAATGTATTATTTGTTTTCTCAGTTTAAAAATAAAAAAATACAAAATATAATACAAATGTATATGTATACATATTTAAAATTTTTTCATATGAACAGTCATACTGGGCATGTGCAACTTGAGTAGCACAAAACTGAGACATGAAATTTTAAACTCTTAACTTATGGTTTGTGAGTTAGTTGTCTTTTTCATTCATAACAAAAATGTCTGGCAAATTTACTATTTTGCATTACACTGGAAGAAATTTTGCATAAAGAAATAAATTTATTATTAATTAATATTATTCGCACTCAAGTCTCCATTTGAAGAAGATTTTTATTTCCTCAATATTTTTTTACATTATTTCGAGTTTGATAAAACTATTATTAAACTCCATTTAAACTGAAGACTAAACTATAGAATACATTGTAGACTTGACTATAAACTAGAATATAGACTAGGCTATAGGTTTAACTACAGGCAAGAATATAGACAGTGCTATCGACTAGACAATAAATTAGTATTAAGATTATAAACTAGACTATAGTCTAAACAATACTATAAAGTGGACTAAAGGCTAGATTAATGACTATATATTATACTACAAAACTAGACTATAGTCGACTTTCTATAGTCTATACTAGTCTGTAGTTTAGTCTATATTGCAGTTTATACACAGAGAAAACAGATTCGTTGTGATAGCCGAATTTGTTTCCAATCGAATTCAGTCGGTTCTAACAACTATCCCAAAATTCGATTGTAATTAATGTATAATTCGGTTAGTATTACTGAATATATGGTGTACACAAAAATTTTTAATTATTATTTGGTAATCTGGATTGAAATTATTGGTATTAGCAACTGAAATATTATTTATAGAAAAACAATTTGTGGATTATGTGTATTTGAAAATATATTTATTTTGTGTAAAGTATTTACAATAAAATATAAATATGTATAAACTTACAAAACGTATAAATATAAAATAACTTCTCCCCTTTTGCTTTGAGATTTTCATGGTAAAAAATAGGGATTTTGCTCTTGATTCTGCTCAACATTTTCAAAGGAACACTATCTTTCCACGCCTTTCCGCTGCTGTAAAATTATTAAAAATTATAGAAAAATAACACAAAGTAGATTATAAGATATAAAATACACCAAACATTACCTTTTTTTTATCCAAATTTCTGCATTAATTTATCCTCAAATGTAATTAGGTTTTTTATATTATAAATTCGTTTTATTTTATTTATTTTTGTATACGTCAACTATAATTACCAATTAATCGGTTCTGAACATCGAATTTGGTTCCTTTAACCGTAATTAAATTTTAAATAATTACTTCAATTGATAATTGGTTGCAGTGCTCAATATTTTTTACTTTCTACTGTTTTTCGGTTGTAGCGACTAATTTTTGATGTTCTTACGTTTTAATCCTAAATAAAAGTCGGCTGCATTTACTGAATTGCCAAATGAATTTAATAACCGATACAATTCAGTTCAAATTATTGATTTAGAAATTGTTAAAACCACAATTCGATTAGTATTATTGCTTTTTAATACTGAATATAGAAAATCAGTTAAGCATACAGTTTTTCAATAACAGCGATACAATTTTAATTAGTTTAACTAAATATTTATCATGGTAACCGATTTCCCATCGATCTGTTTTCTGTGTGTAGTTAAGTCAACAATGTATTATATAGTTTAGTCTATAATCTAGTCAATGTCTAGTCTAAGCTATAGTCTGGTTTATACATACACTATATATAGACTAGACCATACACTATACATTAAACTAAAAAAACTATACTGTAGACTTAAAAAGTCTGCAACGTGGAAGATAATGACTAGGCTATAGACTAGTCTATATACTACATTTTAACCTAGACTATAGTCTACTTACTTAATCATAGTATGTAGTTTATAGCATAAACTAGTCTAAAATATATTTTTATTTAGTCTATAGTTTAGTTAATGTCTATTCCATAATCTATTTTTTAGCCTGTAGTCTAGTATATAGTGTATACTGTATTCTACACTAACTATTGTCTATACTATAGTCAAGACTACGGACTAAAGTACTTATTAAAGTTTATAAGTAAAAAGTACCTAAAGCTGACTTAACACTAATTAAAAAACTGACATTAACATTAGTTTAAACCTAGTTTAACTAAATAGCAATTTGGTCTAAAGTTTAACTAACCTCAACTGTAGTTTTGTTAAACTTACTTCATAATAAACTTTAGCTTTCTTTCCCAATTTTATTTAATTCAACATAAAAAGTTAAAGCCAACATAAACATAAAAAGTAAAGGTCTAAAATTAAGGTTTACAGGATTTTATTTGTAGGCTTAGTTTTTAATGGCAGTTTCTCTAAGTGTAACCCATATACTATTATTGTATTTATGAGAAAAAATTAAACAAACAAAATACAACAATGAGCAGGAAATGTTCATGTTATTTAGACTATTTTTTTTAATTTAAAAATACAAAACCACATATTAAGCAAAAAATATAAAATTCAAAATTAAATAAATAACAAAAAAAAGACAATAAAGTAAAAAAAGAATAAGGTATATGATGGTTTTGGTACTGCAGTAAAAAGTATGTCAAAATAATTTTTATTTATTTAGTTTCTTTTTGTTTTAAAAAATTCCAGTTCGAAAAAGTAATAAAAAATAATAAAATTGCAAGTACTAAAGGAAAGATAATCAGTTTTGCTGTTAATAAACATGTTTAAGTTAATGATTATAAACAAGTTTAATAAAACCGGGATTTTCTGCTTCAATAATGTTGGCAAAATAAGTTTTAAATAACTGTAAAAACACGTGTGTTCTTAATATATTTTTTTGTTATGATTGGTAATAGTTGTTGGTCTTCTGCAATTTAATTTAAATATTTTGTAATTCATTGAAATAATGTGGTTTTAACAAGAGCAGCAGCAACAGTGGCTAACAACGCTGAATTCTTTTTAAATATTTTGTAATAAATAGCAGTTAATAGACTAACGTTTTTTTTTAGCGGTTATCAGAAACGTGGTAAAAACCCCTACTCTATTAAAATTTGTCACGCTTTTTCATATTAAAATGGTTTAAAAGAATAGAATAAATATTTTGCGTATTTGTAATGGGTAATCATTAGTTTACTTGCAGCTTCAAAAGGTTTTTAATTATATTTAAGCTGATTTTTTTATTTAGATGATTAAATTCATTTTAAGTTCTTTTGTTTTTTGAATACCAACCATTAAATGTTTGGAATAAGATTTTTATTTTCAAAATGAGAACAAAAGCTTAGATTGCAATATGATTTTTTTTCGTTGTTGTTGCTTAAGAAAATGCTGACATTTTTGTTTCCCACGTTTAAAGTGGCAATTTTTAGTAGACCAGATGAACATACATACATTCATGTGTTCACATGTACTGGTATGTTTAGTATGTTAACCTAACCATACAATTATTTGTGTTTGTATGTATTTAGATTAACAATATTTATATACATTTAATTTTAAATTCCCGGTTGCAAATTTTAATTTTTAGGTCAATTTATTTATTACATTATAGATTATGTTATTAAGTTATGGAGGTTAACAAACTACAATTAAATCTTAAAGACTGCGTCAAATCTGTCAGCTGCCTTTAAGTAAGATTACCTAAACGAATATTTAATTTCTACAGCTACCTTTACAGTATCTTTGTTTACACATAGACAGAGTTTAACTTAAGGTTATAATTTCACTTTATTAAGTTTAAACTATAGATTAATCAAAGTTTTTAAACAGAGACAGAGTTTAACTAAAGGTTATTTAATTTAAACTTTGGATTAGACAAAGTTTTTACACGTCGCAGTTTTAAATCTAACTATTCTAAATATATCTACAGCTCTCTTTACATTGACTAAAACAACTATCAATAAGTACACATTAAACTTAGTTTAACAAAATCGGGATTAAATCACCATTTAGTTTAAACATAGTTTAACAAAATCGGAAAAATCATAGATAAAACTGTAAATACTAAAAAAGTAATTTTATAGAAAAAGTAAAAATTTTCGATTAATTTGCTATTAAAAAGTTTAGTTAAACTGCAGTAAACTTGGTTAAGCAAAGTTTAAATAGGTTTCTGTTATTATTCATTTTACGCGGCTATTCCGTCTGTGTTAAATAACTTCTAACTAAGATTAGTTTAGACGTAGTTTAACTTAACTGAAGTAAGTAAATCTCTTCTATTATCTTAATATCTGATTATATTTTATCTTAAGGTTAATTTGTCAGCTTGTCTGACAGTTTAGCTTTGTCAGCTAAACTATAATTAATCCTAGTTTAAAGTGTTTTTAAATATTTTTTTCTTAATAATGAATTTTTTACTAACATCCAAGTTTAGCTAAAAGCGTATAGACAAAAGCCATAAAACAACCTAACCCAAGTTTAGCTAAACTACAACTGATCTAAGTTAAGTTGAGCTTTAAGTATTTACTAATAGTCTCTCAATTCTATATAAAAGCTCACAATATTTTATAATTACTACCACATGTCCTTAGCATTACTTTAAATAAGTCTAGTTCACACATAATTCTCAATTAGTTTAAAATACTTTTCTCTTAAAGATTCAGGTCACTATTTGCTCTTTAATTTCCTCAATTTCCAATTGGGTTATTTTTATCAACTTTTATCGTTTTTTTAAGTAGGCTTTTGGGTTTAAACTTAACATTTTGCAAATTTATTGATTTTTTTCTCTCTATTCAATTAAATGCATGTGGTTGATTGTTTCATTATTTGTTGATAAAGTTATTTAAAAATAAAATAAAACTAAACAATTTTGCTCTAAAAAATTTTTTTGCTGACCTTCCCATTGTTAAAGCAAATCGTCCCCGTCATTTATTTTAGAAAACGTTTGTCAGATATTTCCGTTTATATTTTACAATTGAAATTTATTTTGTAGGCGTTTATTTAGTTGTTATTTGTTTAAGAAAAAAAGTTTAATTTTGCTAAATAATATATAATTTCATTACAAACATACACAGATATAGAGTCATTCATTTGTAATTAATGTAAAAATGAAACACTTGTTATTTATCTATGAATAATTTTATAAAATGTATATTATTGTATAAAATAAGCAGAACTTTAAAGGAGTTATTAATGGTAACAATTTGCAAAATAATAACACAAAAGTTTTAAAAACATTGTTTACTAAACTATATTAAGCAGTTTAAGATTAAGCTTTGATAACCTAAGTTTATAAACTTTTAAAATCTTTTCTTTAGCACTTGGAGAAATTTAGTTTTTAATAAAATATTTTATTAAAAGTTTGCTTTACTATTTACACTTAAAGAATTAAAGGTGTAATATTAATGGGTATTTTCTTTGTATTGACGTAATTGTTTGATAATTTTTTATTGAAATAATTATTATTTAAAACCAGTTAAATTCCTTAACTGAATATCAAGAGTAGGTTGGTATGGTAGTGTGTTGTTTTTTTTTCTTTTTTTAATGGAGATTACGTTTCTAGTTAGAATTTTAATATTTCATTCAGGTGTTTATTTTTTTGAGTCGATACTGTATGGAGGAGTGTCAAGTAAAACTACATTTATTGAATAATAATTGTTTTAATTTTTTGCTTGTACTTGATATTTGTTTAAAAGAAATTACGTTGTTTCTATTAATCTTGTGTTAGATAAATGTTATATAATGTTTAATATGAGTAAATGTTTTTATTCTAATTTGTTTCTATTGTTGTCTAAATGGAAAATAGTTCTCATATTGAAGCCTTAAGAAAAGAACCTACATTTATCTTTAGATTTCAAGAATTTTTGTTTTAAAATGTAGTTGAATAGAACCCTTAAAGTTTAAACTACCTTTAAAGTTAGATTAACAAAACGAGCCTTAACTGAACATGGACCTCTAAGTTTATTTAAACTATAATTAATATCAGTTTTACTAACAATAAGTCTTGTTGGTTAAGCGCTCAAAAAACTAGATTAACAAAACGAGCCTTAACTTAACATGGACCTCTAAATTTACTTAAACTATAATTAATCTCATGGACCTCTTAGTTTACTTAAACTATAATTAATCTCTTGTGTGTTTAATATAGTTTTGGTAACATTTACGTTGGACCTTTTTTTCAGTATGATTTTTTGACTTGTTATTATATCATATCAGTTATTTTATGAGGATCGATCTATCATTGAACCCCCATATATTTCTATCAAATTTTATGAAGATCGGTCCATAATTGACCGGATCCTTTTTCATTAAACTAAAATTACGATCTTCTCTTACATTAGCAATTTATAAGTACTGCATATTAAGGAAATAACTGAGACGATTGATGAAGATTGTTATTGCAAAATTTCAAATTTGACAAGATCATTTCTCTTACAAAAAGAGTTATTTTTTTGTAAAAAAAAGCACTGAAAACAATTACCAATCCATCAATACATGTACTTTTGACATTGTATAAAGATAAAAAATAACTTTTATAATAATCTATGTAATTTATAATAAATCCGATCATACAAAGTAATTCATAACACAAATAATTCACTATGACACGTAATAATTTTTACCTAAACAGCAACAACAGAAAACTCGCAGCAAAACAACTAATTTTGATTGATCATCTTCAGCTTCACAAAAAAAAAAAAAAAAAAACAATAAATATGAAGCTGATCTTGCCACAACAACATGAAAGCAGGGTGTGCCACACTTCCAGCCTAAAACACAACAGCAGCCAACAAACAGCGCAACAAGAAAGGTATTTTTTTCTTGAAAATAAAAGCCCTCCACAGTCATAGAAGATTTGAAAAATGTTATTATAACAAAATAATAATAATGCTCCAATTTGATGATATATTAGTAACCACCAACCAAACAGCACCAAAATAATCTTGGTGAGAATTAAGCATGATTTTTCATTTTAAACAGAGTAATGTACATATACATATGAACATATGTATAAATGTAGTTATTTTTTGTTTAACAAAGAAGATTTATTTTGTTTTGCTTCAACAAAGACTTATAAGGAGTGTTGGAAGAAAAACGAAGATGATCAACTCAATTTTTCAAGAACATATTTTGACAAGCTGATATTATGTGTGGGTTAGGGATTATAGTTTTTGACTTGTCACTTTGTTATCTAGTAATAACAATAATTCATTTTGATTTTTCTTAAATAATCAAATTGACAAATATTGAAATTAAAATTTAAAATATGTATAAATAAATCTTTTAAATAAATAAAACTTTATTTAATTTATGATTAGTAATCTTTTTAAGTAATATATTTTATTAACTTTCAAAACAAATCAATCAATTTGAAAACAATCTGAGATAAAGTACCTGCTGTTAAGTGAAAAGAATTGTTTACATTTTTTGGTTTTCTAAAGTAATTTCTTTCTATGAGTTTTTTTTTATTTTGACCTTTTACAAGTGATTAATTACTTTTGATCTATCTATCCATCTTTCAGGAAAAGAAGTAAAGCGTTAAAAAATGTTTCGTTTTTTTTTCTCTAAACTTCAAAAGGTAACTAACTCATTTCAACGTGCGTGCAACAAGTGTAAAAGAAGGGCGCGTCTTTAAGAAATCTTGTTTTTGGTTAAAAGAAAAATTTTCATTAGGGTTTCTTTTACAAAGGTCATTGGGGTTCATTTAGTATAGTGTTTATTTGTTGTTTTTTCTTTACATTTTCTTTTAAGCTTTAATTAAAAATTTATGGGAATTTTTCTTGTTTTTATCAAATTGGAATTTTTTTAAATAACAAATTTTGAAAAACTACATGCATTATGATTACCATGCATTTTGATTGGTTGTATTCTCTGTTATCTTTAAGTAAATAATTAAAAAAAGGTATTTCAATTAATTTTTCTTTTTTAATTGTATGAGAATATTTAAAGTATTTATATGAACGAACTTTTAGAATTGTTTAGCGGTAAGTATTTAAAAGAAATTAAAAAAAATTATCATCTCAAATCATTTTCTGGAAATGTTGAACGGAAATGATAATTTAGATATAAATAAGATCTTATTGAAACATTACTATGGGGAATTTGTGCACTTTAGGTTCTATAAGAAGAAAATGTAATCATGTACTTTTGAGAACTAGGTTTTGAAATTTATTTCGTTTCCTTACACTTACTTTAATTGAAATTAGTTTAAATAAATCTTACGAAATTTTGTCTATTTATTGCATAATTTTTATTATATTTTAAACAAATCTAATAATTTGATGTGTTTTACCTGCAACCCTATAGAGGGTTAAATGTAAATATTCACAAGTAACAACGGAAGCCGTCATTAAAGCATAAATCTTATCTTTTATTTCTTATTTTAAAATTAAATATTTATCTAAGAAAATTCTTAAGGGAATTTACTTTGTGATAATATAATTTTGAAATTCTTGAAAATTTATCATAAAAATATGTGCTGTTAAAAAGATTAATAAAATATGCATATGAATGGAAAATATGACTTATGAATTCGAAATGATTAAAGAGACATTCTGAATATAAATATTTTTGCAACACTTTTTGGGTAATAAATTTACAGTTAAGTGCAGGAAAAGAAATCAATATTTATGAATTCAACAAACGAATTTCTAAGGAAATTAATAGGTGGCAGACAATTTGAAGAAGGACATATAACAGTTGTTTTGTTTGTTCTAGTCAAAAGGAACGTGACTAGAACAAACGTGTCGCCTTATAGAGATCATATATCAGAGATCAGTTATCAGAATCATATTATTAACATATAAAGTGAAAAAATTGCTATAACTTTTAAAATATGAATATGAAAAACTTAATATATATTTTACCAAATTTTACAAATAAATAGACAATTAAACAGATTTCATGAGTTAAAAGAAAAGTATTCAATTAAAATTGATTTGTAAAACAAATTTATTTCACCCCTCGTTAATTAATAAGATTAATTCTACAAAATATTCTATAAAAACTATATATCAACTTATGTAATGGTCATTTTAAGATATCCAGTCCTATCACAGAATTCCATTCCGATCGAAAGTGAAATTATAACTTGTAAATAAATCTATAAAAAAAAGATTATTTTAATAGTGTAATTTAAAAACTGACAACTAAATTCTTATAGGTTCATAGACTAATTATTTAAAAAATAATGTCTATTTTAATAAAAACTAGGTATAAAAAGTTAATTCGATAAATTTCAACAATTTTTTTTTTAATTTTTACAAAACTTTAATAAATATAAAAAAAAATATTGTATAAATTACTTTAATGCAATTGAAAGTGAATTCAAATTGCAACAGATTAAACAAAGTCAGAAAAACAAACACTTGTTCCAATTTCTCTTAAAAAAATAATTTTCTAAGAAATCACACATAAATCTAATGAAAAGCAATAAAGCTATCTAACATTATTTGTTTATCTAACTTTTCTTAGCCACCAAAAATAATTCACATTAAAACAATAACATAATACAGAAAAAAATAAAAGAAAAAAACTAACTGATAAGATTTGTTTGTTGTTTTTTTTTTTTTGTTTCGACTTACCTTTCCTGCTGCTTTTTTATAACGTCTGGTGGCTTCATTAATTAAATCCTTCACCAAAAGATTTCCATCGCCACAAGGCACTAAAATGCGAGTGTCACCAAAACAAACGGTGACTTTCATGTTGGCAGCAAAAAAATAATCACGTTTATCTTTGACTTTCTTTTGCGAAACAACAACAATAATAATAATAAAGAAGAAAAGACGACAAACACAATTACATTCGAGGCAAAAATGCAATATAGAAACAAATCACTTTTTTATTATAATTATTAAGTTTAATGTTGTTGTTATTTCTTTCTGCAAAATAGCAACTAATTTGTATTATTATTTATTTAATTTATTTTCTCTTGTAAATTTTTTTCTCGTTTCTGTTTTATTATTATCAATTTTACTTTGCAATTGCATTCACATAAAATGTTTGATGTTGTTGTTGCTCACTACTAGGTTAGTGTTGTTTATGCCTTTGTTGTTGCTATTATCAACGTTAGAAAAATATTCAACATAAAAAAGCAGCTGCATTGTTAAGAATTTTTTAATAGTGCTACGTTCTTATTGTTGTTTTTCTTTTGTAGTTGTTGTTTTTAATACAACACAGGGTTGTTATTACGAATTAGTAATAAACTAGTAAAGGGAGTTTGCTCATACATGTTTGTATGTGCGTACATGTCTTAAATGAACGAGAGAGAGAGAGAGTTTAATATTTAAAGGACACTTGCTCGAACAGGGAATTTTTGTTCACTTTATTTATTACATTAACAGCACTTGTTAGAAAGAGACCACAATACAAAACACAAAAACAAAATTTTTTTAACAAACTAACAAAATTTTGTGATCCTCCAATAAAGATAAACTTTTTATGGTTTTCTGTTGTGTTGAGTATAAAATACATAAATAAATTTATTTTGATTTGTTTAAACTTAGGCTTTATCTGTGTTGTTATTGTTTTCGTTAATGATTCATTTTGTGTTCACAGAATTTTTTTTCATTTAAAAGGAATGTCCGAGAGTAAATAACACTTTCAACACGCACTTTTATCGATTCCAAATTCCAACATTAGATTGTTAATAACTATACTCAGTTCATTTTTATAAACATTTTTAATAATTTATTATGAGCTTTTTTCACCAACATTAATAATTATGTTGTTTTATTTGTATTTGGTTTCATTACTCAAACTCTAAACTTGTTTTTCTTATTTTTTTATTCTTGTTGTTGTAGTTTTTGCACTTTGTTTTAGCACGATATTAAGTCGTTGGTTAATGTAAATTCTGATAGATTTCGTTGTTGTTTTTCTGATTTAATACAACATTATGGGATTTCGTTTAATTTATCTTTTATTTCAAAATTTCGTTAATTTCATTTATTAAAGAAGTTATGCAAATGTTTAATCTTGGTTACTCTTTTAGTAATTATAAAACTACATTATTATTTTTAGTAAAACACTAACGCGCGCGCTCTTTCTTTTAACGACTTTACACGTTCATGTCAACAACTCGTTTGTCGTGTAACGTATTTTTCTAATTTTGTTTTGTTAGTTGTTTTATTTATTTTACTTACCTGTACTTTTTCATTCTTGTAGTTTTGTCGCCAACAGGGTTGTATTCTACATACATAAACATCTGGCTACACTATACAGTATACTTTTTTTAAACACAGGCGCCATTTTTGAATCATAACATATACAAAAACTTAGTCTTATTAAAACCCTGAGCTATATGAAGAAAAACTGTCTGAAAGAATGTAGTATTGAATCTATTAAATTGTATTGTATTGTTCTGTTTACATTAAAGTCAGTTTGTCGCTAACAGGGTTGTATCGACAAGGTTTTTCTCTAACAAATTGTTAAATTATGACACGCCCTGTTAATAGAGGAAAATTGGCAACTCTTAACAACTACACGTGAAGTGAAATGTCAAATTAGTTTGTTTTGTTTTTTATTTGAGCTTCAAAAAATTTGTAAAATTATTGTAAAATTCTTAAAATTATAAAATTTCTAATTAAAAATGTCTGTCAAAATTAAAAAACAAAAGAAAGTTAAGACCGGTGTAAACAAAACCCAGAAAAAATTAAGTACAACTACAAATGTAAACGAAACAATTGTAAGTGATAAAGAAGAAGAGGAAACTATGGAGGAGAATCTTTCTGAAAATAATGAAAAGTCCAATGAGGAAGAAGTAGATGATGGTACTGGCTTGGCTCATGAAAGTTCTATGGACGAAGATGATGAAATAGATTTGGGTAGTTTACGGAAATCTGGTTTGGATAAACCAAAGAAGAAACGCAAGAAGGGAATTATTTACATATCCAACATACCCAAACACATGAATGTTACCCGCATCAGAGAAATTTTGGGGGAATATGGCAAAATAGGTCGTGTGTATTTGCAACCGGAAAAGCTGCCGGGAGGTAAGTTAAACTATAATTTGTAATAATAGCCATAATCAAGAATAAAAGGACCAAATTGACGTCGATGTTTTTGAGTTGTTGATATCTGCATATACGGAGGGATATCACCATATATTAAAATTGTTTAGTCAAAAAACATTTTTATTCATAAATGCTGAAATTTAAAATACATAGCTATAGACGTGTTATTAAAAACAAAGGTATCACTTAAGTTGTTAGGGTCGTCAGACATTAATTCTTGACTTTGATTCACACAGAGCGCATAATAGGACCAGGAATGTAGAATTTTACGTCCAATTAACTTTTATAAAATAAAAGTTTTATTTATTTTAAATGAATGTAGCTTAATAAAACATTTTTAAAATGTTTTGTCATCTAATTGCAACTATTTATTCTTGTTTAAATATGTACATATCTAGATATAAACAACTTAAATAACTGTCTTTGAAGTTATTACCAATTCATATTTAATTATTTCTCATTGTAAAACATTTTGCATTTTTAGGTGATGACAAAAAGAAGAAAAAACGTAAGCCCTTTGCCCGCCATTTTACCGAAGGTTGGGTAGAGTTCGAATCGAAACGGGTGGCCAAACAAATTGTACCTTTATTAAATAACAAACAAATTTCCACACGTAAAAAATCACAATTCTACGATTATCTATGGAGTATGAAATATTTACCTCGCTTCAAATGGTGTCATCTTACCGAACGCATGAACTACGAACAGGCCGTACATAAACAACGTCTCATGACAGAGGTATCACAGGCACGCAAGGAAACAACATTCTTCCAAAATAATTTGGATAAAAGTGAATTTATTAAGAAAAAAGAAAAGAATAAACAAAAAATGGAAGCGAAAAAGTTAAAGAAACAACAAGAGGAGAAGTGTAAATAATAAGGAAATAAAAACAAATGTTAAAGTGAATATTAAATAAGTGAATCAAACAATAGCATTACTGCAAACAAACTAGAGAAAAGTATGTATAATTAAATTAAACAACAAGATGCAATCTATTTTTGCGCTCAATAAAACCAATATGAATGCATTTATTTTAAAAATGTTAACAATGATGACAAATCCACAAGAACAAGTTGTACTTGAACTAATGCTTGAAACAAGTTGTAATTTGATGTTGGCAGTTGTTTAAATGTTACATTACTATGTATATGAAATGTTATAACAAGCAGTCAAGTTAATTTTTTTTAGAATTAACAAAGGCCATTGCTAATGCCAATTGTTTGTAAAAAAACTAAAACGCAGTTGTTTTTAATTTACTTTTCAAATAAAGTCTTTATAACTTTTAAATATATATTTATAAACTTATGTATTGAGATTTATCTTTATATCTTTACAAATAATACTTATTAAACCAGTTTATATTAAATTTTTAAAAACGACAAGTAAATACATTACACATAATCAAACTTAAATAACAATAATAATATACAATAGAATAATTGATTTTTATATTAACAAAGTAGTAAAATATCTTTAACAATTTATATGTACAAGTAGAGAGAAAGCACTTTTTTCTTATTCTAGATAAACTAACTTATTCCAAAAATTCTTTTACGATTTCATTAATACTTTCGTAGGTGCCAGTGATAATACCTAAAGTGGCTATAATCAAAATTACTATGTTTTTCAAATACACCCAGGTATTTAAACCTTTGGGTCTCTGAGCTCTTATAACAAAATCGACAAATACGGGAAAAACAAAGGCCAAGGCAGTGGAGCAGAAAGCACCAATTAACGATATGAACAAATGCAATTTGGGCACTAATAAAGCAACGCCAACTGTAGGGAAATAAATGTAAATTTAGATTTGTTTTGTTTTTATAGATTTTTAGTTAAACTTACAGGTTAATAGTACCATAATGAATCTTAAAATTACTTGTAAGGTTATGGGATACTTTTGGGCGCTAGTGTAGTTTTGTTTCATGGGTGGCCAGATGATTCTGATCATGATAAAGAATTGAATGGGATAACCAAAGAATACTCCTAGAGCAGCGGCAATTTTGACAACTTGTGATAATCTAAAAAGAGATTATAAAATAATTTAAAATTTTAATATTATTAATCAATAAGATCGTGTTTCCAAATAAAGTGTGTCGTGTCAATTAATTGTAATTAAAGTACTCTCTTATGGTTTCTGTTCACAACACATAATATTGAAGTGGTTTGAACATTTTTCAATTGAAATTCTAATTAATATTTTTTTAAGATTTTCTTAAAACTTACGTATTACTTGGATCCAAATTCAAGGTAATACTGCCTTGAACATCTTCGCCCCATCTTAGATAACTGATAAAACCAGTTATAATGAAAATCGAGGTAATGCCCACCATTGTAACATTCAAGACACCATAGCGACTATTGAATTTTTCCGGCTTCTTCATGGCATTGCGTAAAGGTAAAATCAAGGCCACGCCTTCAAAAGAAAACAAGGCGGTGCCAAAGAACAAAGACATTTGTGAACCATTAGTGAATAGATGTCTTTCGGCTGGTGAAGGCATAGGACCACTAGATAACGCTATACTCAAAGTAGCTACCATGCCAAAAATCAAAGAAAAACTAGCCAAAGCCGATACGGGTGAAATATATTTAAGATTAGTCAACAGAGAAGGCAACATGGCGGGTAGTAAACATATCAGCATGGTAATATTAAAACTTATATCAAAGCCATATGATTCTAAAATCTGCAAAGGGAAGAGTAGGGAGGAGGGTTAAAAAATACTTATTTTTGAATAATTTAATTGCTGAAATTTACCTGATGTAAATTTTCAGTTATAAACACAAAATAAATGGAACAAAAACCAAATTGTGTGACACACAAAAATGTTTCCACCATTACTCTCATAATTTTGGCCAAACGTCTGAAGGGTTTGGGTCCATATTCGAAACACTTCTCCACTGTATCGGGATAATCGTAAAATGTGGCACCTTTAGTGCGTTCCACTGCCAAAATAGAGCCCGCTATTAACATTTGTTCACAGTGTACACATATCAACGCAATAATGGGTAAAAATATAGTGGCACCTGCCAAGCCACCATTTTTAAAACAATCACCCATGGCAAACAGACCAGCACCTACGCTGCCCTTAAATAAATGTATGGCAGTTTCCATTTGACTGTAAAAATTTTCATTAAAATTAATTTTATTTAAATTCATTAAATTGTTTTTATTAATTACCTGGTTCTATGGGATTTCTTTGTGGTAGCTTCAACATCTTCGCTTACATTTGCTGCTGCCTCCCGGGCTTTTGGTGTTTGTAATTCTAAAGGACTTTCAGTCTTGGCGCTTTGTATATCTTGTGGTAGACCCATTTTTAAGTTATTGTTTATAGTTATCACAGTTTTATTAAATTATATTAACTTTTTATCTTTTGTTAAAAATTTAAAATTATGTTTTTTCTTAAGTTAAAAAAAATTATTATTAAACAGGACCAGCCTTTAAACATTTATGTCTACTAAAATGAAACAATAAAAAGAATTTAAAAAAAATTATATATATATATATATATTAATTAGTTAGAAAGAGTCAAACTGACTGACTGATTTATTAAACATAACCCGTTAACGGTATTTATATTGTTTTAAGTATTCAAATAATCATTTCTTTAAAAAATTGCAGAGAATTTAAGGAATCTAATCAATATGTTCTAATAAGATTTTAATCATCATGTTCATTTCGATATGAAATTAGCAAAAAACTTAACTGAAGTGTTTTTGCAATTGTTAACATATGTATGTATAAAGTTTCATATATTATCTGCCATTCACTTAACGAAAGTAATTGATAATGGTCAAATGATTAAAACAATTGAATTTTGTAATTTGAATTTGATTGTTAAAATCAAATACAAGACGTCAGCATTAAGCTCATCAAAAACTGCACTTAGTGGTATTTAATCATGACAACCAATGCAATCGGTTGCAAAAATCAAACACATATATTGTGTTTACTTTAAGATAAGATAGTAAATAAATAATTAAATGGCTTAACAATTAATATGAAGTACAATTAGTAAAAAATATGTAGATACATACATATCTTCTTAATAACTTGTTATTATATTTTAAATTACCTAAAGTTTTTTCTTAATTATGACTTTTTGAGAAATGCGTTTGTATCAATTAAGAAATTTGAAGTGCATTAGTGTACCCGTTAGTTTTTTATATATTTTCTTAATATGTTTTGCAAATAATCCTTTCTTTTTAATAAGTTTTTAAAGTTAATTGCAAATACTTAAAACACAATGATTGAAAAACATTCATTATTCTATGTATATTTGTTTTATAAATATTTAATCAAAATTTAAAATAATCACGATATAATAACAAATTAAATTCCTTAAAAATATTTTATTTGTTGTGAAAATAAGAAATGCACACGATCTAATGCAATTTACAAATTTGTTATACAAAAAGTATTTTTACAAAAAAAAAAATAGTAGCAATATGAAAACTTTTAAAGTTTTTTAAAAAAATGAATTGTTTTGGTTGTAGAAATATTATATGTATAAACTTTAGAACTAGTTTTTTAAAAACTCACGATTGAATATCGCATTTTTTGGTTCGACTAACTAAGTTTTTAACATTAATGGATAATAAGTTAAGTGAATCTAAAAACATATATTTCTTAATTTTGCCGAAATTATAGAAGTACATGATCCACAACGTGGTTCTGTGTAATGCAGGCTATTGATTAAACTGTTCAAAAATAAACATGATCCATGTCTATATTACTAAACGGATCATATACTCCAATATTGTTTACAAGAGAAAACTTTTAATATTGCCTAAATATATTGAAAATCTGCATATTGTGTATAAGAAATATAAATATATTATAACAATTATAATTATATAATTATAACAACTAAATAGTTAATTTACATGCTGGTTTTTATTCGTATTTGAATGGATTGTGGTTATAAATTGAAATAAGAATAAAAATACTTTTAAATTGAATTGAGAACAAGCATTACTATATATATTGCTAAAGCATGGCCGAACATATGATGCCCTACACTAAGCTATACTTACTCATTTAGAAAACTAATTTTGTAATAATCGTTTTATATAGAAATTCGGTTCAAATATGAGCAGATCCTAAAAAATCACAAAGTGGTTCACGCGAAACTCGCTCTCCAACTAATGCCCGATTTCAATACTAATGCTAATAAACCAATAATAGACGTGAATAGACGTCTAAAGGTGAGTTTGAATGGGAAATTGATTTATATCATTTATATGTTGATTTTTGAAGATATTAAAGTATATTGGAAGGGGCTATGTGAAACAATGGACCAATTCCAAGTATTTTCAATAGACGTCCTTAGACGGAAAAAAGTTTTGGTACAAATTTCATAAAAATAGCTGATTGGACCTTGCGCACAAGGTTTACGTGGACATCCAGCTGGACTGAAACGGACATGTCTTAATTGTCTCAGAAGGTGACTCTACGTAATGCAAAAACATACAAACTTTCCTTTTATGGGTTCTGGGAGTGTAAATATTTTATTTTTATTAAAAAATCGAACAAAAACGTTGGAAAATTTTGTGAAAAAACACAGTTTTACTTTTTTTTACATTTCGCTACTCTAAGTCCGAGTCTTACACCAAATTTTATATAAAGATATCCCAAAGAAGGAATTTAAAGCCAATAGATAGGACCTGGATTAATATTTTTTTGATGTTACTGTTTTCTGACAAATTCTTATTTCAGACTCAGTCGAATACGGGGAGAGACAAAACACAAACATTTTTTCACAAATATTATTTCAGAAACTTTGATATTTGATCAAGACGTTTTTAATTGAATTTTGTTGTATTCTGGAGTTTTTAATTAAGACATTAATTAACAATTAAGTTTTATTTATTAATTTATTTTTTAACTATATTTAATCTTAGCATTTGATTAAGACCGTACCATTTGATTAAGACAATCTTTTTGCATTCATTTAAATTCACTTTAAAAGAACGTGACTTTTTGGTATTTAAAAACACTTATAAATATTTTAATTTGATAAATCACTGTAAACTTTTTTAAATTTCAAACTATTTTTATTTATAAAATTATGTTTTATATTGATATCAATTTAATAATAGAATGCATATAAAAAATTACCATAAATATAAAAATTAAACCATTTAGTTTAATAAGTTTTGATTAATTTTAAAAGGATTTAAAAATGAATTATCCTTTTTTATTTAAAATGCATCACTTCTCTCAAACGATGTGCTCACGTCAATGTTTTATTTAACACTAATTTTCATCAATAACTTTATGAATTTGGTAAAATCGCACTCTTTAATAAAAGACTTAGTGTTAAATTTAGTGTAAGGTAATTTTTACTTTTATCTATTATAGCGTAATGTTATTGGGTCACTTTACCTGAAGTACCTGCAAAAAAAATATTCAATTTAAGATTACGGTAATTTAGACACCCTACTGAACATCAAGGTGGTGTGTGCAAGGAGTTGGTTACGTGTGGTTGTTTATATTTGATATATCATCAACAAAATTGTATATATCATCTAGTAATACTCGGATCGTTTAGAGGAAATGTCTTAGATTTTATTTGACTTTTTCAAAACGTTAGATACATAGCATTAAATTTCACAACGGCATTTATAGCGCAACACCAGTCCACCATCCACCTGTCAGTTATGTGGAAAAAAACCTACAATGTTCTTGTCATCAAATATTTAAAACACTTCATTCAAAATGATAAGATTAAAACGTAGATATTTTTTCTTTTAACCTAAAGTATAGCATTTTTCTTGTTAACCCTTAAAGCCAATTCGATTAGATCGTTGCAAATTTGATAAGATTTGTCAAAGACGCGCATCCATTAATTTTGAGATTAGAGAGATTAGGTCTAGGCATAAACAATATTGAAAGTGTGAAAGTGACGTAGCAATTTACCTTTAAACACGGAACCAAAACAATTTGATTAGAAATGAAAACAAATCATAAACATAAATTTTATAATTTGGGAAAAAAGTACACAATGATATTTAGATAAAGTGATAAAGTTTAAACAATTAGTTGTTTATTAAGTTTATAGCTTATCAATTTTTTAGCATAAATGGCGTTCATTTTTAATGGCTGTTGGTTTATTACGTGACTGGCCGTTAAGGTATTTAGTCATCTAATGGTTATCAAAAGATCTAGGATACGAGCTTTTTATGTTGCTCAGCATGATAAGAATATAGATTATAGTGTTAATCCTATTAAGAAGCTTTAAAACAAATAAAAATTACTGATCAATTAAGATAAGTGGCACGATTTTAACAGTCTCGAAATTTATTACACTCGAATCGACTTGAGTCTGAGTTTTAGTTCTGAGAAAGCGTTATAAAATCGACAATCGTTCTATGGTATGGTACTGGAACCAATTCATTCATCAATGACTTTGTTAGCATTTGTCAATAGTTGTTAAGATTAGGACCAATTTTGAGATAGAGTTGCTGAACTTTAATTAGCTCGATTATAATTAGAAACAAGTAGGAAAGTATAGTCGAGGATGGTCGACCATATATAACACCCTAAGTACATATATTTCAAAAATTTTATTTATTTTCCATAAAGAAATTTTTTTATTTTGAATTTTACCTTAATTAGTAATTTATTGATGAAAATACAAATTTTGTAAATAAGGCTTTTTGTAAGAGTATAGGTCAAACGTGGACCAATTCCTATTAAATTTGGGAAAATAATATATTTTTAAATAGCAGTTAGTTATGAAGGTTTCATTGCGATACTATGGTTATAAGTCAATTTTGGACGTTTACGACTTTTTTTCAAGGAGGTTTGCATGGGAGCTAGAGCCAAATAAGGGACACACTTTACGAAAATCTGGGTCATCAGGGTCATTCATACTTATATAAAACTTATTTTTGGAGAGATATGTAATTATGGCATAAAAAGTGTAAATCAGAAGGTGCGGTTGTATGGGGGCTAGGTGAAATAATGGACCAATTTCAACCATTTATAAAAGGCTTCGTCCCTGTACAAAAACACGTTTGGTTCAAGTTTCATTAAACTATCTTGAAAATTGTGTCTTGCTCCGACTAAAAAAGTGATTCTGAGTCGATCAGTGTTGCAAACATCAGAAACGAACGTATAATACCCTACCCACTAAAGTGGTGTATAATAATTTATTTCCACTATTTTTCTATAAGAACTTCTTCTTACGTACACGTAACAATCTACATTTTCCTTATATAATTCCATAGATATAAGCGATTGTCAAAATCATTTATTCGATTTGAAATTTAGTTCTTATAGGCAATTTCGTGTCAAGTGATCCCAGTCAAAAATCGATTTGAAAGAAATTTGCACCAAAGTTAGTACTACTAAAGAGTACAACAGACACAAATTTTCAGCTCTATCGGTCAAGAACTGCTGGACTTAGAGGTGGTCAAATTTGGTCCAAAAACTTTGCTGCAAATTACATCCAAATTGGAAGAAACCGTTTTTAAAAGCGTTTTTGGATCGAAATTCGGATAACCCCCCTGGTTCCTTGATAACTTCTTACAAGCATTTTGGAACCACTGCAGTGTTCTAAGTAACAAGTTCTAGAAAAATATAGAACTAGTTTTTTTAACAAATTCAAAAATTTGTTTATTAATGTACAAAAATTATATTATCTTACTCAAGGAATGGGTATTACCGAAATCCTAAAATCAAAACTCCTTATTTTCCTTATATACTTGAGTGTTATAAATTTCAATATAATGCAAATTGTGTTCTCTGTAAACATCTGTCACATGTTTGTTTATTAATGACTTATCGAATTGAAATATTATTTGTTTAACACGAAATCTGTTAAAAATTAAACTGAAACGTGCCTTTTTCAAAACATTTATTATCTATTGTATGATTATTTTTTAGCATCAATAAAGCCGAAAAATTATTTACTTTTAAAACAATTTTAGTTTAAATGCCCACTAAATTACGTTTTAATAAAAATTCGGTTCATTAACCAAATAATTCACGAAATAACCTGTAAATACTTTCCCCCACCAGCTGATATTACGATCGCAATGAATAATAAAATCAATTTGATTCTTAACTTACTGCCTGTTAAGTATCAATTGAATTTCGTATTAAAATACTTCTTACGATTTAACAGACAAAAAAATGCATATATATTTTAATTGTCTGATTAATATCTGCTGCCATTTTAATTGCTGCTGATAAAACTTGTTTTTTAGGCAACTAAATAATTTTTTTGGCAACCGAATATAATTGTTTACTAAAAAGTTCTTACAAAAACATAGGGATTAAGGTAAATGGTTGGCAAATAGTTTATAATTTTTAAGTTTTTTGTTTCTAACAAAATGAGAACAACAGAAAATAATCTTAATTATATTTTCAGTCTATCAAAACAAGTCGTAATGATATTATTTCAATGGGAACTCTCCACTGTGAGACATAGCGATAATATTTATTGTTTTTTGTTTTGAATTTTAAACTAAAGTTATTTACTAAAATGTAAAATCACAATTACTAAATCAATAATCAAATGATTACATTCTTATATTAAATTGTTATCGCTTAAATTTAGAAAGATATAAACATTTGATAAAAACTACAAAAAAATCTAACAATTCACATTACAGATTTTAGATTTCTGATCGTCTAGACTTTAAGAAACTTACTTGGTGCATTATTCCATGTTATTTGTTAAATTATATTTTTATTTCATTGATTTTTTTTGAACATATGTTTTAACTTTATCAATTAATAAAAAAATAATGTGTTTGATAATAACTCAATTTCTCATATCTTTTTTTAAAAATCAGTGAAAGTTAGAGGATTTCTATTATAGATTCTTGCGTCAAGTATTAGGAAATGTCATATATAAAACTGTCATATCCTCAAGTACGTCAACAGCAATATTTGTAAACTTAATCGTGTGACTTTTTAATTGCAGATAACAGTAAATATAAATTTATAAATTAAGAAATGCACATCTAAGAAATTTGAACTTTTAGAAAATTTTTGGGAATTTTTTGATAATTCCCTAATTTTTTACTATAGTTTTCATCATTTTTGATGAATTAACGGAGTAATTACAATTTTTTCTTATTTATATCAAATTGGCGTCAAAAACATTAACAGAGGAAATCTTCGAAAATCTTGAAGAATTACTTTTCGTATCAATTTATCGCTGTCCCTTAATCGGCGTTATCAAGTAATGTTGGACCAATTAATATTCACGACAATTTCTCATTAAGCCTTAAAACCAATGATTAAGTTTATTAAAACCAATGATGTAGGTTCCTAACTAATATAAAGTTCTTCACGAAGCGATGTTAAATATGTATGTAAAATTTATATTTTTCAGATAATCTGTTCATAATTTAACATAGTTCCGATATAAGGACTGAATAATGACAAAGGCCAATGTAATTTTAAAAAAGTTGAAACCTGGAAACTAAAGTGTACTTTTTCTAGGAATTTAAAACTAACTTGTGCTGAAACTTATCTAAAACCAAGGTAGATCGTATTAAAATCATATTTACTCTATGTGGTCTATGAGTAAATTTTTTAAAGTGTTGCACACGAAATAATATCATCAATATAAACTTATAAATTTTAAATTACAAATTAGAGATGTTTTGATATATTGAAAATCGGCAAAAACCTTATTGACTCGGAATCGATTCGAGGATTGAGGAAATTTTCAGAGGTAGTCTCAGATTTTTACCCATATCTCGGTTATTTATGGACCGATTTTGCTGATTTTAAATAGGAAACTTCACGAAAGCATGTCTAACAGAATTATTGAAGATTTGGATCTCGAAGATATCTGGAGACAGACAGACGGACATGGCTTAATCGACTCCGCCATCTATAAGGATCCAGAATATATATATACTTTATAGGGTCGGAAAATTATATTAAAGAAATTACAAATGGAATGACAAACTATACGGAAGGGTATAAAAAGGTAGAATTTAGTTATAATAACAATAAAAAAAATTATCAAGAATATGTTTCAGATCTAAGCTGATAACTGGAATAGATTAAAAAAGAGATTTTAAACTTTGTTCTCTAACACACAAATCTAATTTATGTGTGAGGTTTGTATCAAAACAATAAAATAATTTTTTCACAGATTTATCTCAAGCACTGTTTTTTTAATTATTAACTATAAATTATTAAAAATTACATATTTTACTCACACAATGTTTCAAAAATCATTCAAAACATTTGTTTACAGTTTATAATTAAAAACTTTTTATAACAATTTCAGAAATAACTATTGTTCTTTTTATTTTGTAATTATTATAATTCAATAATTAAATAATTCACGGCAAATCTATAACATCAACATGTCAAATGTAACACACAAAAAAAGCGTATAAAAAAAACAAAATCGCGATTATTTTATAATATAAAATAATTGATTTTAATTAGCATTTTAAATATTTATGATATTATAACGCCATGAAGCGAAAACAGAGTTATGGCAAAATTTAATTGCAATTTTAATTATTTAATGCACTTTTATTTGTTTGTTGTATTATTGTTCGTTTTAATTTAGAACGTGTTGTTTGTTTTTCCGCTGTTTCGTACTGAACTCAACGAGAACTTAAGAACGACTCAGAGTTTTGAAAAAAGTTGGCTTAAATCAGTAACAGAACGACAAACAAATATTAAATTCGTTTTCAACCAATATGTATTTGTTTATATTTACATACGTACGTACTTTTAACAACAACAATAATAATAATGAAAAAGTGTACCTTGTTTACATTTTGATTCATGATTTCGGAAATTATAGCAAAAATTTAAAATTTACAATATTTTATCAGATTTTTATTGAGTTTTTTTTTGCATTAAGCATAAAATTCTTTATAAAATTACAAACAAATCAATTTGTTTTACTTAAAGCGGAAATACAACATTAATCGAACATTATTTGATCTACCTTCAACTTGAATATTACAAACTTTGGTCGTCTATTCGCACTCGTATATTGTCCGTATTTAGATCGCAACATGTTGGATTAGATCGCTGGACAGACAGTCATCGATTTTAATTTCAAGTTCGGGGTCAATTGCCTTTTGCGCAGGCGCACACAAATTAATTGTAAATACATAATTAATATTTAAACATCGTATATATTTTATTTTTAATCGTTATTAGTTGTTTTTTGAATCAAAATAAGCTTTTGCAAGTTGAGCTTTAATAATTTTTGAAAATAAAAAGCTTTAGCTAAATTTGTGGGAAATATGAGAACTCGTTACATTTAAATAACAGGTAATTAAACTAATTACAAAAGTATAGTGTTCTTTAAATTATATTCTTTATCCGATATGAGTATATCGGATCAATTATTAAGTGATCTTCATGAAGTTTAATTAAAAAAGCTTTAGATAAAGTTGCCGAAAAATATAAAAACTCGTTAATTGACAATTAAACCAATTACTAAAGTATAGTGTTTTTTAAATTATATTCTACATCCCTTTTGAGTATATCGGACCAATTATTAAGCGATCTTCATGAAGTTTAATTAACAAAATATTAATTTGATAGAAACAAAACCCACTAAGTCATTCCGTTTCTAATAAATATAATATTAATCATAGACCCAGAAAAAGGGTTATTTGTTCTAAGTCTTTGTTAGTTAGTTTGAAAGGAGGATGTATACACATCAAATCCGAAAAATTTTTCATCAACAATTTTGTTTACCAATATCAATGAGGATGGGTCCATAATTGACCCTATCTCTAGATAAAATTCTTCAAAAAAAAAAAAAAAATAACAAAAATATTGTAGCTGTGACACGTGTATAGTCGATATAACTAAGGGCGGGTTTCTTACTCCTCAGTTAAACTAGGTTTAACTTGCTATTAGATTACACTCGGAACAAATTTAGGCGGACTTTAACCGATAATTGTGTTTTTCAGTTTTAGATTTAAGCTCAGTTAACTTTGTTAGTAATGCCAAATTTTCACTCAAAAACATAAACAATGAACAGCTGTTTTTTGCAAACAATAATTTTGTAAAATGAAAAATGTTTGAAAAATGTTAAATAAACATTTAAAACAATAATAAATAAAACAAAACAATTCAGAAAAATGCTATTTACTTAAAATATTAAGTTTTTGTTCTTCCGAAATCATTGTTTTATTGTTTTTGTTAATTGTGTTTTCTCACTTATAACTTGAGTTTAATTGGCCAATTACTCAGTTAAACTAAGATAATAAGTAACTTTACTGATAACTGAAAAACACGAAACATATATTAATCCAGGTTTAACCAAAGAATGAAGATTATCTTTATCATTTTTAATCGTTGTTCGTTGAACTGCTAGTCGTTCGGTGCGAAAAACCTATTATCGTAGAAAAGTTCGGTCAATTGAACTCCTCCTCTGATAACACAGCCACATTTTTTCATTGAGAGATCACTGTATTATAATTTAACGGATTAAGGAATTGCTCTAAGTGCGAATCTGAATTTCTCTATTAAATTAGCGTAAATACATAGATTTGTATAAAAACAAATTTAGAACATTCAAAGGTCTACTTTTAAATAAAGTCTGTTATATTTTTTTCATTATTCGATACTCACAGCTCAATCCTATAGATTTTCAGATTTTGCTGACATAATATCCACATTAATATATATAATACAAATTAAGATAAATATAAAAGAAATATTATAAAGGGTAGGTGTTTTCCACAGGTCCTAAGGGATGTCATAAAATTTATAACTTTCAAATTTACTATTCTTAAGTTTATAAATATTAATCATATTCAAAACAGCACCTTTTATGTGGATCAATCTGTTTTGATTTCTTCAAAATTGAGATCTCTGTAATTTTATGACTCGTTAGTTGTGTAAATCAGCAAATTTAGAAATATTTCTTCTGAATCATATTATTGATGAACATTTTTTTAATATGAAATTACACCAAGAAATATAAAATTTCCAAAAATAATTCATAAATTAATTGATTTACTACAGTTTAATTTGTCTTAAAATAAATTCGATTTCCCTTTCCATTTGCCTTTAATTGGACAATTGTATTCATAAATAAAAATTATTTTAAAATATTATTGTTTAACCACATAATTTAATTATAGTTAAATAAAAATCATTTAAACCTTGACAAAATCTCTACAAATTATTAGTCATGGTAGGTCAGTTATATGTATGTATTAGAAACTATATACAAATTACTACAATCCAAACCATTGAAAATTAGCATGAGTATAGAACAAAAATTTCAACAAATTAGCATTAATTATATAAGATACTTACATTTGAGATTGTAAAAAGCAAAAAGAATTTGTTTAATTTTAATTGATGTCCAAGTTGTCATAGTTTAATTAAAACTACATATTTGAAATTATAGTTCTATTTTTATAATAATATAAGTAAGTTTAATTGACTTTTTTGTATTTTCATTAAATTTAAGTAATTAAACAGTTTAGAACCGTTTAATAAATAAAATTCTTTAATTGTATATTAATGTATTTATGTGTAATGTATGTGTTTTTGCTTTAAAGCTATTTACTAAATATTTGAGGTAATTTTAAATTTACAATTTAACTTTCGTTTAACTTAACACTATTAATAATGATAATTATTCATAAACTACTTAAATTAATTGTTAACTAAATCTTATGAATCTAAATTGAGAACATTTTCCTCTTCACCGAAATGTTTAACAATTTCAGATAAACTTTCATAGGTACCGGTTGAGAAGCCCATTAAGGCTAATATAAGGATTACAACATTTTTAGTGTACATTAAATATCTCATCGATTGGCTGGCAATGTCACGTCTTACAATGATTTCAATAATGGGCGGAAAGACTAAGGCCAAGGCAGTGGAGCATAATGAGCCAATGAGTGAGATAAAGAGACCTAAAGCGGGTACCAATTCAGCAATGCCCACTAAAAAGAGAGTAAATAGATATTAACAATTACTTTACTTTCGACTTTAAAATTTAATTTGTTAATTAAAACTTACAGGTCACTGCTACTAGGATGGTGCGGAATGTTAAATTTCCGGTAAAGGGATGAGTATAACATTTGAATAATTGTACTACTGATGGCAACATAATTTGTATGGCAATATGGAATTGTAAAGGATAACCAAAGAGTACACCCATGGACACCATGATCTTAACAATTTGTGCGCCACTAAAGAAAAATAAGTATATGATAGATTTTGCAAAAGTAAATTTATTTCAAAACAAATTAAAACTTACATGGTATCACCCAAATTCAAAGTCAAACTACCGGCCACATTTTCGCCCCATTTCATGTAGCCCACAAAACCGGCAAGCATAAACATTAAAGTCACCTGTAATCAAAATAAACATTTCATAAAAAGCAATCATTTAACAAAAAATAATTAAAAACTTACGAAAAACATGCCCACATTCAAAACTCCCAAAGGACGATCAAAATGATTGGGATTTTCCATGGCATTTTTTAGGGGCAAAACCAAAGCAATACCTTCAAAGGCAAAAATGGCCGTACCAAAATATAAAGCCAACTGCATGGGATCGGTATAAAGTTTACGCTCAGCAACATCGGGCAAACCATCTTTCAGACCATAATACAAGGTTATACTCAAACCACAAATCATGCAAATGTTGGCTATAAATGAAACCGGAGTCAACCATTTTAGATTGGTAATCATGGAACTCAGCCAAATGGGTATGAACGTTACCAACATAACGATATGCACATCAACGTTAATATTATAGGCCGATAAAATCTTTAAATTTAAATTAAAAAAATGTGAAAATTAAAAATTGTATTTAAATTTTTTAGTTTATTTCTTAAAAAACTCACCTGTTTAATATTTGTACTGATAAATACAAAGTATATACAGCAAAAACCCAATTGCGTTACAACTATAAATACATTGACCAAGGTCTTCATGCTCTTCGCCCAACCCTGCAATTTCGGCGGCCCAGTTTCAAAACACTGCTCGACAGTTTCGGCAAAATCCGGATATTTTTCGGTATTTTTAAGATTTTTCATTTTAACCGAACAGTTAATCAACATATGCTGACAATGTATGCTGATCAAGGCTATGACGACCGTTAGTATGGGTGCCACTACGAGACCGCCATGTTTGAAGGCGAAACCCATGGCAAAGAGGCCAGGTCCAATGTTGCCCTTAAAGAGATGTATAATAGACTGAAAATAACTGTAGATGTTGTGGATGGATGTAGATTTATACTTATATATTGTTTTCTTTTTACAGATTTATCCGTTTAGAGATATATAATTTTTTTTAATATTTACCTGGTGGGTATTTCCTTTTTGATGTGATCATGAATATTGGGAGTTTCTGATAAACCAACATCATTGGGTTTCTTTTTCTGGAAGAATAAAGAAGTTGGTATAAAGTTTTAATAAAATTATATTTAAAAAAATACAATTAATAAAAAATTTCACATGTTTTATCTAGATTTTTATACAACAGTACCTTATCAAGACACTATATTCCAGGCGAAAGTATAAGTTATGTGTAAAATATACTAGACTAAATATGGCGCCAACAGATCTAGATCTGTCAGCCTAATCTCAGAATTGCTTTCAAACCAAAGTCCATGTAAACGGAATGTGCAAAATAGACCACACAAAAATATGACGCCAACAGAAGTTTACACATTTTCCGACGCCCAGAAGGCAATCAGGGCGAAATCAGTTGATTAAGCTATATCTAGGACTGTTTTGAACTGTCATCGAATACTCTTCTAGAGGTAAATTTTACATCATATGTGTACCAGGTCACTCTAGGATAATCGGCTAAGAAATGCAAATTAAACTGCAGAACCATTTAACGGATCGAGTGTTTAATTAAAAACTTTCCACTTAGAATAATTTAACGATGGGCAGGACTATATGGGTTCCCAATCGCTCGAGGATAATCGACAAAGAAAATGCGAATGTATTTGTTATAAAGAGAAGTTAAACGGATTAATGCATAACGAACCGAAGGCTGAATTAAAAACCTTCCACTTGAAATAATGAAACGATGTGTAGAACAAGAACGATCCTATGGACTGACCACAAGGAGAGGACGGCGAAAAGTCTTCTCAGACTGAGAAAGTCTGAGTTTAGAATAACATACATTATTACGGAGTCAACTATACACAATAGAACGAACGGATTTAGGTGAATGTGTAACACATTATCTGTCATTGCCATTCTTTTATCAAAATAAGATTATTCTGTCTTAAAACCAGTTAGTACATCGCAAAGGAACACAGATTAAAATATTCCCTATATCGGTCTAAAAAAGACAGTGATTTCCATTTACGTCAAAACACCTCTATTTCATCTTTCGTCACGGAGGGTGAAGACAATGTTCACTCTAGTGTAAACTTTATAAACGTGATCTATGGGGTGATGATTGACATCCTCATAGGACAAGCACATGTTACCCATAGCACCTCTACGCTTGGTGGCTATTCTGTCTAAACTAGTTTTTGTTTACATTTTCTCTACTCCCAACCCACTGTGTATTAAACACTTTTATTGAATTGTATTACTAACGAAAATAAAAAAGTATTTTTTTAATAACATTGATTCATTGACGTTTTCGTTTCAATAATGGACTTTGATAGTTGGAGAAAATTGATACAATTACAAAAAAGTAAAAAATAAAATCTTCTCAACAATTTACCATTTAAATGGACCACTGTAAATAAAATATTTATTTTTTTTTACAACATGAACACAAATAAATAAATCAAATTTATTTATGCACGAAAAATAAAACTATATTTTTTTTAACAAAAGAATAATTTTTTACATTTACTATTTTTATAAAATTGTACAAACAAATTAAACACTTGACAAATGGAAAAATTATAAGAGGAATGACAGAGAGAGAAAAAAATGTGTCTGAAATTTAATTGGACCGGGCAAATGACACGTTAAGTCAAAGTAAAATGTAGTCACGCGTTTTGCAAATATGTGGATGATGAATAAAAAAATATATTTTGGGTTGAAGACAACAAACAATATAAAAAAAATACTTAAAATATTTAAAAAAAATTAATGGATATTAATAGATCTTTATAAAAATAATAAAAGTGTAATAAATTGTTATCACGTTTTCTTTATTAATTAATAGAATTCGAAATCATAAAAGAAATACAATTTTATTTAAAGACTTTTCAAAAAAAAGAAACTGGCAAAAATGTAACAACTCAAAGTTTTGTGATATAAAAAAAAACTTTTTTATACCTTTAATCTTTGTATAAAGTCAATGATCTTTAATTGCATTTTTCTTTTAATAAAAGAAATATCTTTTTATATAAAAATTAATTCACACGCCGACACACTTAAGAAATTAAAACGCCAAAAATATGTTAAAAAGGGGATATAATACAAAAAAAAAATATTGTAAGCATTATCGTTCAGGAAAAATAAATCAAGTTCATTAAGAAAATATATATAGAATTCGTTGGAAAAGTAACTTCATTTAAAAGGAGAAATATGTTTTTATTTTCATTAAAACATTTCTGTGTACATAACAGACTTAATCCATTGGAGAATGAGAGGGTATCTTATATTATCGTCACAAGTGTTATACACGACTCAGAATAGACAATGACAGTGATATTTCTTTTGTACAATTTAAAAAGCGTCAAAAAACCTGTTACTGTTAACGTACTTTTAGAATCATATTCTTATAAATGTATGTACATATATACGTATTTAAATTATAATTTCTATACAGTAACTAGCAAAACAATGTACATATTATTAAAATAATTATAGGATTCATCTTAAGCCAACAGTTCTTTACCACTGTGTTTCCTAGAAAGGTTCTGCCAGCAGCAGTAGATGATCGTTAAACTTATACCTTTTTTATCAGTGTAATTATAATCATGCGGGGTACACGTACTGAGGTTTAACTCAAACCCGCGTCAAGATTATATTAGTTAGAGTTCAAATTCTGATACACGGCGAAATCTATTAATATTTTCGGTGCTGTTGCCGTAAAAGACAACTGATACTGGGTAGAGGATTGACTGTAGGGCTAAGCGTTGGAGTTGGAGTTTCAAAAATTACAGTGAGAGTGTCGGATGTTTTTCCTTATGATTTTTTTAGAAAATGACGTGCGCCGGATTAAATTGCGATGTTGAGGTTGAAGAAAATGTTCCTGGTTTACTATGTTAATACCAGAATTACCACAATGTGATTTTTGTGAGAAACAACCAGTCTTTGGCTTATTTAATGAAAGTGGGCGTGGTGAGTTATCTAACAGTGGTTGTAAAAGTGTCACCGTAAAATAAGGTCGTCATCTCAGGTGATTACTTAAAGTACTTCATATACTTTACGTACGCATGTGTAAAGCAAGAGAATACAGAAAGGTTTTTAAAAGAGAGCACAATTTTTGTTTCAAAAACTGAAATTCAAAAAAAAAGATATAATAAAAAATTTTTTTTAGATCAGTTCTTAAACGGATTAACTAATGGTGTACTACATTTTGAAAGTTTTGGTCAATATCATTTTTCTAACTAATTATGCTATTCAATATTTAGGGCATATATCTTTGTCATTATAAATATGGTTCTTTATTACAGATTTTTCATTCAAATCTATTAAAAATTTAAAAATATATCACTACAGTTTCAAGAATGTTTTCCAATAATACATAATTTAACTTTGACTTTACAGTTTTAAAACATATAGATTTTTAAAAAAAAAAAAAATTTTGAAAAAAAAGTTTGAAATTTGAGTTTTAAAACTGCTGGCAGAAGCATTGCAAGTCTCTTTCAGAGAAGAGGTGCCAAATGTTACGTTACAGAATTGAATAATTGAGACATGCATATCTACATATGTATGTTTAAATCACAGGGACTAAAACTAAAAAAGTTTTATATACTAATATACTTATATAGTACGTACTCCGAAATTAACCTATTCTGTAATATGTATTCATTATAGTTCCAAATCAAAGATCTTTAAATAATTCTAAAAAAAAATAATCTAAATTATGTAGTAGAAAACGAAAACAAAACTGGAAGGGAATGTATTTTGTATTTTTTAGTTCCAACATTAATTATATATAAATTACAACTTGTAAAGTTTTTCACTGTAAATTTGTAATTGTAGTTTATATTTGTAATAATATTTTTTTATAAAGTAATTGAGACAGTATTTTATGTAATACAGGAATATTAATTAAAAAACTTGTTACTTGTATTTTTAATAACTTTTTTATTAAAAATATAAACAAATTATTAAAATAGCTGTTAAATTAACTAAAATAAATATTTAAAAAAAACGTGATATTTGTCGGAATTAAAAAATAAGCATTGAAATAAATTTGCATATTTACTAAAAAAAACCTTAAGTAAATATTTTTTTGTATAAAAACAATAAAGCGGAAAAACCTTTGGATCGCTACATTTCAATCATTAAAAAACTGCGCAGTTAATTGTTTTTTTTTTCTCGTAAGAAAACGAAAAAAACTCGATTTTGTTTTTTAGTTGAAATGCAATTTTTATCAAATCGTTATTTTTTTTCAAATGCGAATTTAACTTTAGGTTTCTTTTTCATCACCCCTATCGCCAATCATCATTTTACGTGAAATATGTTTCCATTTTACTTTTTTTGGCGTAAAAAATTTCCCCTGTTGTGAAATTTTTTGATGGAATTTTGTAAACATTGAGCAGCTGTTCCATACATAATCAACTATTGTGAATTAATTGTTCACAACAAGTTCACGATAGCAATATTCTCTTCGAGGGGAATGAAAATTTCAAGGGAACATATTTTCACTTCTATTAGCGATAAGGGTTCTATAAATCAACTTTAAAAAAAGTGGAAAAAAGTTAAAAACTCTAAAATCTTCGGAAAAACTCGAAAAAAGTCAAAAAATTTTCAGAAGAAGTCGAAAATTCGACTTTTAATTAAATGAAAAAAGTCGAAAAGTCGAATTAATCGTTTCAACTTAGAACCCTAGTGCTTATGTTTATTTATTTCGTATTCAATTTTAATCATTCTCATGTGAATACCCAATTTTAAAGAAGTTAAAACAGGAAAGCAATAATTTCATAAAGTAAACAATTTAAAAAGAGCTTTAAAGTGAAATTGATATAATAATTCAATATAATTGTACTTTTATAATTCAGTATTTTAATAACCTATACAATATATAACACAAGTTCTGAATTGGGCAAAACATTTTTATTCCTAAAAATACATTAAAAATTTTGTTTAATATTTCCAAATACAACAGTAAAATATATTAATTATTTAAAAAAAGTATAATATTATTAATTGCTGGTAAAAAGTCCTTGATATGAATCATGGGTATAACGTTCTTCTTGCAATTTACAATTGCTATATTAAGTCGTATATACTTCTTAAGTAAAATTTGCTTTAAAAGCTATTATACATAAATGTTTTGCCTCTTGCATGGAATTTGTCATTAAACCTATTAAAATTTGACGCCAGCAGCAGTGCGGGTGGGGGGTTCCCAAATTGTAGACGTTATTTTTAAAAAATTCATTTTATACTAAATGATGATTTAACAGCTGTGATTTATTTATCATTATATTAAAAAAAACATACGTAAATGTTTTTAAATAAAAAAACCCACAACATTTAAAAAAAATCAATCCTTAATAAAAAAATAATATATACATTTTAACCCAAAAAAACAAAAGATCCATAAATACTTTAAAAATTCGAAACATGTTTTAAATTAAAAAAAATTCTGGCAACAGGAAAGTATTTGCCCCAAGGTTAAAGAAATATAAAAATCTATAGCTATGTACTGTGATATATATATATACACACATATATTAATATGTACTATATATGAGTAGATAATTTTAAAATATATTATTGATGTCAAACTAAAATACGCATTTTTTCCCATGACGCTAAAAAGACTGACCTCTAACAAATGAGGGAGGGGAATACATATTTATTTTGTTATAATATACATAGTAGCCAATGCAATTTCCGGTGCAAATTCTATTAAATTGCTTCTATATAATGTTCATACAGGAATTTGAATTAATAGTTTAATTATTACAAAAGTGTTACCTTACTTTCCCTTTAACCACTCCTCCCGCCGTGGATTCGTGCCTAAACTAGTTTATAACCAGTTATTTTGTAAGTAAATGTTATTAGGCCTCTGACGATAGTACTTAAGAATTATGGAATATTTTATGTTATTTACTTGTAGATTTCCAATAGTTAAGATAACATACATAACTATGTAGATGCCCTATATACGATAGTTAGCCTTTAAGTTGAATCAAAATTTGTTTAACGATTTTGTTCAATGAAGTACTGCTACAACTATATCAAATCACTTAATTATTATCGGTCAGTTGCGTGTGAAAAGTAGTGTTTTGTTTATACTTGAAAATGTCGTCGGTTATATTATATTGTCTTTTGAAGGAATGTAAAGTATTACGCTGACGTTACTTGTTTAATTGAAAGTATTATTAGAAACAGTCTAAAGCGTTAAATTTTATCCCGAGTTCGCATAAATGGTAAGTTTTTTTTATAGTTTTGAAAAAGCATTAATAGTAAGAGTTATTTGGGTATTAAATGTAGGTCAAATATTCCTAAGCCAGTCTCCCTTTAAATTTCATTCTTAACATAGTCTCGAATTTGCCTTAATCGAAGGTCTGAAATCGTGGATATTTCTTTAGATAAAAATTAATCCAATTGTTGAATTATTGTAGATTAATGGACTTCATTCTGTTGTAAACTAAATTTAAATGCATGGCTTTATATAGGACTTTACAACCCAAAACATTTTCTTTAATCGGTGGTTTTTATTTCATAGATCCAAATTGGCATTAATACTTGAAATTTAATGTCTTGTTGTCATAGTTCAGTTTTAGGCGAACTTTCACCCTTAATCCGCTTTCACACGAGCACACAAGTAATATGACCTATAAAAATTTTGTGTAAAAGAGTACGGATGGTATCGTTTAAACCCCTGATAGGCAAAAAATTGAAAACTTAATTTTTACTCTCTGCCGATGTAGGGTTTAAATGGAATATGTAATGAAACCATCACACATTGAGAGAAAATACGAATTGAAAATTTAACATTAGTATGCAGGGCCCATTTATAAAGCGGGCTTCACACGAGCACACAAGTAATATGATCTGTCAAAATTTTGTGTCGAAGATTACGGATGGTATTGTTAAACGCAATAAGTAATGAATGAGAGAAAATTCGGTGGAAAATTTGACAGTCATATGGCTCTCTTCATTTTTTGAAATGATTCAAAAAACAAACAAGTCGCATTAGATCAGGGATGTATTTTTATGTTAACACTTACAAAAAAGTGAAACAGCTGTTTCACTTTTTTATATGGATATTCCATCCACATTACTTTTACTTTTTCATTACACTTTACGTAGGTAAAGTGTGATCGTATGAAAGGCCCTTTAGAGCAGCAACATTAGCTAATGCCTATTAGGTCCACATGTAAATCAAAACTATTGATAAATGTTAATTTATAACCAATGACATCTTCAGTTCTAGATGAAAATATCATCCATATTCTAAATTAACATTGGTCATACCATAATGAGTCAAGTACATACAATAATAATTCCTGAGTTAATAGTTTTTGGTCAAGTATGATTGGGTCCTTCCGGAGCAAAGAATTGTCATGAGAATGATATTTGATAAGTTTAGGGAGAATTATAAAAAAATCGTCAGAATGCCAATTTATAAAAGTTAGGAAATATTCCCTAGTATTTATTATCTAAGGTTTGTTCAATATAGATTACAACATTGATTAATAAAAGCCTTCGCTACAAACACTAAACAATTTTTATATTAAAATTGTAGAGTCGAAATGAAATAAATTAATGGTTAAATAATTATAGTAATAAAATTAAAACATAAACATAAATTTTCCAAATGATGTGATTTAACAAGTTCTTGTCCTTCGATTTAAAATATATTTTTTTATTTAAGCAAAATTTGATTTCACTTTTTTGCCACCGGAAATAAATCTTACAATTAAAACAAATTAAATTTTAAACATTTATTAGTATTATTTATTACAATTAGCAAAAATCAAAATATGCATCTCTTTGGAAAAAAATACATACATAAATCATAACAAACTTAATTGAGTTTAATTGAATTGCTCGCTTTTAATGCATATTGTAAAGTATTTAAATTACATACATACAAATGTATGTATTTACTTGTACTGTATTTAAACAATTACTTATTTAAATTTTAAATTATAAACATTTTTTGAGATAAAATATTTAAAGATTTTTAAAATTGTTAAAAATTTAATTGTTATTGACGACACGATTTTCTTTTTAGCACCAACAATAGGAAACTTTTTGTATTATTTTTGAAATAAATCAAGATCATTTATATTTGAAAAAAAAACTTTTGAATGAAATTCCTCAAAACAATAACAGAAAATACAACAACAACAAATCAGCGAAACCAAAACAGCAATTTTTTTTTAACATTGACAATGAAAATAAAAACAAAAATAAATAAAAATATTCACCCACCAAACAAAATTTAAAAAAAAGAGAGAAAGGAAAAATACAAACAAACAAACTAAAATAAAAAAAAAAATTATATATATATACATTTAATATAGATCTAATAAATACATGTGTACGTACGTACGTATGTGTGTATGTACAATAAAACCTAGAAATAAATGACGATACACTAGGTCATCAATACAAACATAAATATGTACATATTTACATATTATTAAATTAGTATAAAACCATTTCAATTAAATTTCCTTAATTTTAAATATATTTTATTAAAATAAACACTTGTTATTGAAACAAAGTGTTAATAAATTAAAATTTATAAAATCATTGAAGCTTAAATCATTATTTTTTGGCTTAAATAATTTCTATTATTATAATTAATTATTCTAATGTGTTATGGCTTAAACAGCTTAGAGGTCAGTTACCTTTTAAATTAACAAAAAAAAAAAAAACAGAAAATAAAAAAAAAAGAAATTAACAAAACAAATTGATTCAAAATAAAATAAAAGTAAATAACTTCGTTGTTTTTTAGTGTTTATATAAATAATTATTTAAACATTTAAAAAAAAAACTAGTAAAAAACATTTCAAAATTTTTTTATACATAATCGGCTGAGACGAATTTTTTATACCCTCTTCTATCGTGACAATTCAATACAGCTGCCAAAATATTCACAAACATGACATGACGCCAGCAGGAGTGGAAAATTTTTTGTGCAAAAATTGTATTTTAATGCTGCTTGAAAAACCATAAAATTTATGGAATATTTCTTTTTTTTTTTTTGCCTATTTTTTATATTTAATTTAAATTTATCACGTCCGCCACTTATAAGTATTTCTTTCGGAATACGATTTTGAATTACAAATCAAAAAATACATAATTTGTAGTGGTTAAAAGAGAAAAAACTATTTATCTTAGACAAGGAATGGATAATAAGTTGTTTTGAAATTGCTAATGATTTACATTCTGTGAGTAACAAGTATTAGAACATATATAAACCTACTAGTTTTAGAAATTGTTATAGTTTCGACCAGACATGCAAAGTTCTGTACTCTAGTACTTTTGTCGGTACTTTTTCATATCGATATCGCTACCCCTCACTGCCGCGATACTTTTTCTTATAAAGTAACTAAGTTATAGTATAGTCTTCAGTCTAGTCCATTGTCTAGTCCATACTCTAGTCTATAGTATAATCTATAGTCTAGTTTATAGTCTAGTTTATGGTATAGTCTATAGTCTAGTCTATAGTCTAGTCTATAGTCTAGTCTATAGTCTAGTCTATAGTCTAGTCTATAGTCTAGTCTATAGTCTAGTCTATAGTCTAGTCTATAGTCTAGTCTATAGTCTAGTCTATAGTCTAGTCTATAGTCTAGTCTATAGTCTAGTCTATAGTCTAGTCTATAGTCTAGTCTATAGTCTAGTCTAGTCTATAGTCTAGTCTATAGTCTAGTCTATAGTTTAGTCTATTGTCTAGTCTATAGTCTAGTCTATTGTATAGTCTATAGTTTCAAGTTCTAAATTATAGTCAGTGAAATATCCTCATTTCAGTTCCAGTAATTTCGAAAAGTCTTTCGAAATGTGAAGTAATTTGCAAATCTTGTCATGGGCTTAGATATGATCAGATATCCCCTATGTATAAACTAATATTTTATCTTTCAATTCTAATAAGAATTAAGTTTTTTGCGACTTTATTTGTTTAAGGCAATATACTAATTTATTAAGCTTTTACTGTAGTTTTTTTTAACTTTAGCTATTGGTTGTAACAACAAATTCTAAAAAATGTCTGCAAAATTTTTATCTGACCAATAAAGATTAAATTGGAATTTATCTAAAAAGCAATAAAAATGAATGAATTAACAATAGACTGATTTATTGCAAACTATTATATACAAACAAAAAATAAATAATAGCAATACATAATAATAAGAATGAACTTGAAAAAATTGTATATAGAAAACCATTGTTAGGTCTGCATAGTGAAGCAAAAAGTGAAAGATAAAGTTTATTCATAAAATAAATATGTATTTTAATAGTGAATAGTCATGTAGCAAAAGCTAAAGGTAATTAATAATAATTATTATTTGTTTAAGCTTAAGTGTTTTTCTTTTCTAATAAAGATTATTTCGGCACTTGTCTTAAAATAATTGAAGAATTTTAGAAATATTCCAATACAAAAAGCATTATAAAAGCTTTCACGTGATACCAAACGTAAACAAACTTTGATAAAAATGCGTCTACATAACTAATCTCGTACTGAAAATCTATACCTATTCACACTTTATTATTATCTTTTTGACAGTTTGCTTGACAGCTATTCAACAGCTGTTTGATATTAAACAAAATAATAACGATAAAGTTGCAAAAATATAAATTTATTTATTTGTTTTCATTTTAAAGTTTTTCATATTTGTTTTTTTTTTTTAATAAATTGTGTACAATCTTTTTTCCCATTCATTTTAAATTCAATTCGTAAACAAACAACATACAAACATATGAGATATTTCCATTTACGAATCTATAAGTTTCGTGTGAGAACTGTTTGAATATTTTACCGTAAACTGCAGTGTTGTTTAAAAGTTTTCGTATTGATTTGATATATTACAAGGTTAACGGGTTGTTTAGTTTTTTGTATGAAAAAATCAATTAGATAGATTTAAATACAGATAGTTTTCATTGCTAATTAATTATTTAATTGCATTTATAAATATGTATACTGAACGTATTAACTTTATTTGAAAGGTAATTGAGTTTATTTCTTAGAATTATTATTATTAAAATTGAAAAATTGTATTGAAAATAGATAAAAATTTTCAAAAAAACTCGTTAGTTTAATAACGATAATTTTTACAATCCTTCTAGTCACCAATACAAATGATCTAAATTTCGACATAGTGACGATCATTGTGCCAGATCTTTTTTTATATACAATATATAAAGATATAAGCGTACAAAGGGTTGGTTTGTCGAACAAACCGGTAATACCCGTAATAAAATCTGTGTTTTTTTTAAGATAGATAAGAAAAGTGCTAAAATCGTGTCATTTTATGAACAAATATTATAAACAACTTCCATAAAATTGGTAATAACTTTTTAAGAGAAGATTAAAATGAAACAACAGTAATAAATGCAAAAATAAATACATTGGCTAATAATTTTTTTAAGAGAAGATTAACTTAAATAACTACTTTAAATAAAGCGGCAAAAATTGCTAATAAATTTTTTAAGAGAAGATTAACATGTAATTAACTTTAATAAAGTGGTGCAAATAAATTCACAATAAATTAGAAATGAAACAAAAAAATACAAAAGACCTTCAAACTAAACAGGAAACGAACAGAGATTACGTACAAGTACCTACTTGGAATTGAAAACTAAGAACTTATTGAGGCAGGTGATGTTTGAACAAAAGACTTTCAAAAAAAAAATATTTTTCAAAATACATACCAAAAAAACGGTTAAAATTTTATAACAGTTATATGGTTGTGAACTTGTATGAAAAACAAAGCTAATCAGTTAATAGACAGACTTTGCTAAATCGCTTTAAGAAATGATAAAACTTTTATAGAACCTCATCATCACTTGTGGTTGTGAATAAAAAAATATTAAAAAAAGAACAAACAATTTTATACATACACATGTACGTACAATACATACATTTGTATGTTTGTATGTATCTGCACTTGCATATCAGTGATGTGTAAACCAAATTACAGTTTTTTTGGTACAAAATTTTGAAAATTGTACCAATATTGAAGAGAAACTTCGTTTTATTGTTCTATGTAATACAACGCTTAAACCATGTTTATTGACTATGGTCCGTCTTGAGGATCATCCATGTTCATTCTTATAAGTTTTGTTAAGAATTTAAGATCAAACTATGTGTAACCGGTTGGTAGATCTTACAATGTTGTCAAATCTGTTGTTAGCAACAGGAAATCCTTACAATTTATTTTATCTGCCTACAAAAGTCGTCATTTGACACTTTTGTAAGAAAGTTGTATGACAATTTTAAATATGTTTCTTTTAATGAACAGTGTTGCCAATTGAAATAATTTAACTTACAATGGTACCATAACAATAAAAATTGTCAGATAATAAACTAAAGGACACTTCACACGATCACAATTTACGTACGTAAAGTGTAATAAAAAAATTAAATGAAATTCCATCTGTATAACAAAAAAGTAAGATTGAAACAGCTATTTTACTTTTTTGTATGTATGTATGTATTTACATAAAAATACATCCTTTATCCAATGCGACCCGCTTGTTTTTTGAATCATTAATTCATCATAATGAAGAGAGACTGTCAAATTTTCCATCCGTATTCTCCTTGAATGTGTGATGGTTTCATTACATATTGCGTTTAGATGATCCTATCCAAACTCTTCTACACAAAATTTTAACAGATCATATTACTTGTGTGATCGTATAAAGACGGCTTAACAGTGATCTGGCAATGACAACGTAATATGTTACACGATTGTTAGATGTCTGATAATATTATTGTTTTGCAATGCTCTGACATTGTAACTTCTGACAACATTGTATACATAACTTATGATTTAAGAAGGACGATCTCCAAATATGTCAATAATTCGTTCAATTTACAATAAAGTTACCATTTAATGATAGAAAAATATGTTTACGATTAGCGATAATGGAAGCATCCATCGGATTTGTGACTTTATAAGAGTATTTGATTTAATTAAAAAAATATGACCCTACTTATGACGGTATGTACTCTAGTTAAATTTAAATGATTAGTCGAAGTACATATGAATGAACCAAATTTTTTCTATTTAATAAACTTTATGAAACTATTTCCGAATTGTACCTAAAGTACCAAGTGATTGTTGAAAGTACCAACTATTTTATATTCCCCACATGCATACACATTCATAAAAATTTTATCACAAACAAAAAATTGCTTACAAAACAAAAAAAGTACCACGATCTAATAAATTTCTTATGGACACCCCACTGTGTAGAGTTAGCGATATTTTTGCGGCAGTTGTTTTGTTGTTGTTATTAGTATTTTCTGTTGTTGCTTGATTCTCTTGGTGTGCACTCAACAAGTGTTTTTTTGTTATTGTTGGTTTTTGTTGTTGTTTTTATTGTTGTATATAGTTTGTTTGTTTGGTGCTGTTGTTGTATTTTATGCGTATGCATGCATTTGCAAACAGTATTTATAGATGTGGGAATTTTCCACTCGATACTGTAAAATTTCAAACAATTTGGTAGCAGCACACACAATTCGAAATGTTTGGGTTTGAAAACGTACAAAATGTATACGAAAGTATTGTGTGGTATGGGCAAAATCAAAATTAACCAAATAATATGTTTATAAATATTATATTAATACGCAAAATTTAGTAGGTCAATGGACATTTAAAAGACAAAAACCCGTTAATGATTAAAAATGTATTAATTAAATGTTTATCAAACACATTGAAACAAATTAATATAAAACAAGTATTTATTATAATAATAGGTATACAAATATAAATAAAAGAACACACCTCTGCAATTTGAGCCATTATTAAAAAAGTTTTGTTCTATTTGCTTTAGCAAAAATTTCAAAATTTATATAATATTTTTTTTATAAAAATTCTGCCAAAAATTTGTTTTTTTATCAAAAAAAAAAAAATGTACGCGTTTGTAGGTGTTTATAAGTAAATTGGCGTAATATTTTTTTATTTTAATTTATTTTTTTTAATTTAAAATAAACACTTTCTATTTTAGTTTTTATTTTTTAGATATATTTTTTGTATCTTAATTTAAAATAAAATCTTTTTTATTTTGCGTTATTTTTTTCTGCTGTCAATGTTGTGTTAATCGTTTCACGAAATCTTTAAGACTGATTGTCCCATGAAAAGTAGACGCTAAAGTAAGTAAATAAATATACAGTATGAATGTATTTCTGGCTAGTTGCCCCACCAGCCACCGAACCAGCCAGCCAGTCATACTACCAGCGTCGACCATAAAACCACCAGCCAGGCAAGCCAACCAAACAACGAAACAAACAAACAAACAGTCAGTCAGCCAGAATTTTAGATTTTGCCATACTCTACTCTACATACGGTATGTAGAGTGTGCACACTGCTGCTGTTTATTATTTGTAGTGTAGACGACGCGCCAACCAGAGTCATACAATTTTAAGATCATTCTTTCTATTGCCACACAATCACTTTTATATTTCTATTATTGTAGATTTTTTATAAAGTTTTTTTTTTTTTAATTTTGTTTCTTTTTTTCTACAATTGTTTAAAAAAATCTGAAATTTTTTGCAATGTTTTTTATCTTTTAGTTTTTACCTCAAATTTGTGTAAAAGTAAACATGTGTGTGTGTACATTCATTGTTGTTTCATTTATTACTTTTGTTTTGTTTAATTGACAATTGGCGTTAAATTTTGTTATTGTTTTGATTCATTTACATTTGTTTATTGTAATTAAGGCAAACTTGTGTCAGTTTTAATAAACGTAAAAAATTCCAATTGGTTTTGTTTAGTTTACAAAAGAGCAGTAAGTTGATTTGGTGTTAAAGAGAGAGTTATTTTAAGAGTACTTAACAAATGTTAAGAGTAAATTGCAATTGCATAAAGTTTGTGATGCCAGATACATAATTTTCAAGAATATTTTTTTAATAAAAAAACAATTATGATTCAGTAGAGAAATATCACTTCGTATAATTTTGTTTGTATCGAATTTCTACCTTGAAATATAGCCTTGACGGTCTTTTTCAACTGGGTGAACGACTTACCACGGCCCCGTTTTGTATATTACACATCGGTGGAAATTTACGTATATGGAATTTCCGGACCAGTATACGTGCACTATTTATTCGATTGCCATAGTAGTCCCGAGAGGACAGGTGTCATGAGCAAGCTCAATATAACCCTAACAAAGGAAAACTTCACATGTAATTGGTAGTACGAAACTAGGACAATTTTAATTGACAAGTGTATTTCAATGGCCACAAAGATTAAACTCAAACACACTCAACCACTAAGGGAAATAGCTGATAAATTATAGATAGGGCAGTGACGACCTTACACCATATCACTCCTTTTTTCCAAACCTAAGTTCAGTTCTCTTCCGTCACTCCAGCTATCACTGCATTCGACTAACCTCAGATACAACTCAGAATCCATCAGATACAAGTACACCAACACCTCGTATAACCAATCTCAATGGCCAGTATCGACCGATCTTCGGTCGTCATAAAACATAGTAAAAAGTTTGTTTGAGACAGTAATGAGCCTTTTGAAGAGGATAATACGGGTAATTATATCAATTATGACCACATCGTCATAAAATTTTGTAGAGTTTTGAATATGTATGAAACTTGTTTATATCGAATTCTGTAACTTTACTGGTATTATTAAAACTGGTATCGGTGCTTAAAATGTATTCTGGAGACCACTTGTACAGGTGCTAGGATCGGTCGACATTATTCAGTCTTGTAGTAAATTAGTGACATATGTGTCGTATTAAAATAGATTTTAATATGAAACTTTAATATTGGAAGAAGTATTTTAAGTTTGGTTCTAATAAAGAAAATAATTCAAACTTATGATCATTCAAACTTTCCATCAAATTATCGAATTTTATATAAAAAAACTAATATGTATTGTATTAATTCACAAATCAAAGAAATATGTTTGTCTACTTGCAAATATCGTATATAATAGGCATTACATACATAGGTATTTTAAACTACTTTTAAAATTTATTGTAATATAAATATTTCCTCCTGATACTGCTTATCTTGGATAATAAATAATTATTGAAAATATGTATTAAATAAAAAATTACATGCATTGTTTCATTATTATCAGTAGTGTAAAATTAGTAGCAATTTATTTATAAACATTAGGTTGGCCCCAAAGCGAAAGTTATGATGTTCTCATCGAAATTTTAATTCATTCTAACGTATCATTCCTCATTCTTTTTGTTCTGACCTTAATATTTGGTACATAGGGTGCCCCTGCAGGCTACATGGTGTCAGTCAGGGGGTTGTGGATTTGATACCCACCAGAGAATCTGGGCTGTTGCACTACAACAGGCGTATGGTCATCGTTACCCTTCTCGGTAAATTAGGTTAGAATATAATTTGTAATTGTATTGGAATGAATAAAATTAAATAAATAAAAAAGGTACTTCTTGCAAAGACGATTTACACAATATTGGTAAGAACAAATCATTTATTTACGATGGGACATAAGTTTTTCAGGGCCACCCAAATATACATGTATAATATAATTTGTTTGTTTGTTTGTTTTACTTAAATTAAGAAACATTTATTTATTATTTAAACTGTTAAAGTCATTTTATTAAAAAGTATTTTGTCTAGAATATTATATAAATTTGAAAATTTTCAGTAAAATAATTGCACCATTATAAATTACATATATAAATCACGGTTTAACATTATTAAGAACTCAGAAAATTATATTTGAATTACAATGACATCATTATATACATACATATGTATGACTTTCTTAATTTCTCGAATTGACTTTAAATAGTTAAAGTTCGTTATCAAAAAATTCCCCTAAATGAAAATCATATAACATTTTATAACTTTATTTTGAAATATGTATTAAATAACCAAAAAAAAAAATATAAGTTTAAATCATATATGAAAATATTATGTATGTATGTACAATCTGCAAATAGGTTTGCATAAAGAAAGTAATAAATAAATAAATGTTTATCTGATGTCTTGATTTCGGTGGGTATGGATGGGTAGATAACATTATGTATAATTCAACAAAAAGTTTAACGATCTCTTCTTAGTCGAGGAATAACAAAACACACTTGAAAATATTACTTAAACGAAATAGCAACAAAAAACTAAAATTAAAATTATAGCTTAAAACAATTACAAACATCAACAAACCGTTAAAACGATGATGTAGATATTTAGAAAAGCAAAAAAACAAGTTTCCAAGTCAGTTCCAGCAGCCAGCCACTTTTATTTTCATTGATGCCACTTCTACGAACGAGCACATCTTCATTCAACACACCACCAACCTGTTTAGCATGCAACATAAAGTAGCAACAAATGTATAAATGTTTGTATGAGCCACGAGGATGAATGGCCGGCCACAAACGATTACAATTTATGTATTATGATCATTTTGGTTTTGAGAAGGCCAATGAATTTAACAGAAGTAAAAAAGCTTTTAATTGTAGACAAATATCATTAAAAGTAACCAAAAAAAAAAAAAAAAAACGTATACATATGGGTCACTGGAGTTCTAGGAATTTGTGTTAAAAATACGCATATAACTGAGAAAAAGAGGCAGCATTACCAAAAAACTTGTGGCAAATTTACATTCTAAACATTTGTTATTTCACACTATTAAAATATTCGATGAATTAAACTTTACAAAGAGAAGATGATAATTTAGCTTCCTTTAAGTATGTTTCTCATTTGGAAATGTAACCCAACAACTAAAAATACTTAAAAGTATTAAACAAGGTTTAAAACCTTTCCAAATTAGATTCAAAATTTCTTGACCTTTATGGAAAATATGTGTTTTAAATAAATATTAAAAGATACGAAAACTAAACATTTGCTAGAAATAATGTTTATGTTTATTACAACAAATATTTGTGCTATATGAACATATGCATAAAAGTAGACTATGTAGATTTTATTCAAATATTCACAAATACATATTTGTATGCAAAAACTTGTTAAGGACTATATTTTAAATACCAATTTGACGTAAATAAGTTGGCCTAAAACTACAAAAATATTTTTTCAAAAACTTTTAATAACACTTTGTATTTATTGGACAATCTTGAATAATTATACCCTACACCACTATAGTGGGGAGGGTATTATACGTTTGTGCTGATGTTTGTAACATACAAAAATATTGGTCCAATATCCACCTTAAAGTATACCGATCGATTCAGAATCATTTTTTGAGTCGATTAAGACTTGTCCGTCCGTCCGGATGGCTGTGTGATTTGAACCTTTTATGCCATAATTACGTCAAATATTCTATTATCTTTCTAAAAATTGGTACAAATAAGTTATTTTACCTATTTGACCCTAGTCCCCATACAAACCCCCCTTCCAACAAGTCTAAAATTGACTTGTAACCATTTGTATCGCAATGAAACTCAACAAAACTAACTGTTATTTAAAAATATATCCTTTTTCCAAATTTACCGAGGATCGGCCCATATTTGACCTATATATAGCCTCATTTAGAAATTTTGGTTTTTAATCAATAAATTGCTTAAATATTTTGGAATAATGTTCAACATAAAAGTTTCTTTATAAAAAGTAAAAATTTTAAAAATATACTCATGGTGTAGGGTATTATATGGTCGGCCATGCCCGACTATACTTTCCTACTTGTTTTAAATTATATAGAGTTCTCTAAGAGTTAAAAAATACGAGGGTTGTTGACCTAAGAAGAAACTATACTTTCTGCACTTTTACGTACATGTGTTCCTGGGTTAGTAGTTCTAGATTGATGTATAGTTAGTTATATAGTTAGTTAGTTCATTAGTTAGTAAGTTAGTTACTTAAGCTTCCAGTTTCGTTCATCTGTTTACAATTTTATGCAACCCTCGTATTAGATGTAACTACTGCCTGAAAAACATTTAGAATTTTTCTAGTTAGTTGATAATGACCACTGGCCTCATCAAAGTTTAAACAAGTAAAGAAATTTTTTCTTCAAATAAAATCTCATGGTAATAAAATAAACTAAGGAAATTTGTTTAAGGGTAATTTGTGGTTTTTGCATTTTACCTTTAAACTATTAAACATTTTTGTGCTACAAAAAATGAATTTCTCCGGTGTGACTAAGGTTCCTCGAATTCAATTAGTTAGGGTCATAATAAACTAGTATATATAACCATCTTCGAATCAAACTTAACAAAAATTATATAAATTTAGTTATTTATTTAAACAAAATATGTTTACTGCTTTCAATCGATTTTCGAAGAATGTACCTCGTTTTGCCGCAATAAAAATAAAACAAGTAAAGTGGAAAGGAAGCTGTAAAGACTTCACTAAGACTCTAGTAAATTGGCCACAAACTCAGTCAGTCCAACATTAGCTGTATCAAAGTGAACAACAAACAACACATGCAAAATAAACAAAATTAAACAATTATTAAAAACGCACAAATAAAAAAGAAAAACAAAAATATAAAATAAAATATAATAAAGATATAATATAACACCAGGAGATTAAAAGATGTAGTGTTTTAATAAAAAAATATGTTTAAACTTAAATAAAAGAAATTTCATTTGGAAAATTTTAAATACTAAAAAATTTTAAACAAAAACGGGATGAAAAAAAGTAAAAGTTTTTCGAAATTTTACTTAAAAACTTAACAAATGTTAGTTTTATTTATCAAGATATATGATTAGATTATTAACAATTTGTAATGCTTCGATAAATATCGAAATTTGTGTGGAATATTCGACAGAAAACCTTCGTTCGTGTGTTAAATATGTGTGTAATACATACGTTTGTGACATTTTGTCACTGAACCATTAAAATGTGTTTTCTTTGTGACCTAAAGAAAATTGAGGCGGTATTTTACATTTAACAAACTTCAAACTGAAGTAAAATTTCACTTGAATTTTACAAAATCACTTGACGAGAACAAGTTGAACAAAACGGTTGTGTGTGAAAAGAAACGTTTAAACGGAAATTTAAAATTCTACTTGAAAAAAGATTTAACAAAGGAAAAGGAAGTGTTTTAAAGAAAATTTCCAATTGTAAATGAATTTAAATTAAAGTGTGAATGTGTGAAAATGTGTTGGTTTTTTATTGTTATAAAATTGTTAATATTAAAAATATTACTAGCCGGTTTAACGGGTCTTACCACGGCTTCGCGTTACGATTATGGTTATCATCCTAGTGCCGAGGAGTTTGATAATCTGTTACGCGAAACGCGTCGTACCTGGACTCATACATTTCTAAAAGCCGAAAGAGATCGTCTCTTAACAAGTCCTACTCAACGTCCTTATATAGCGATAGAAAATCGTGCAAAATCTGAAGCCAGAAGACATTTTGTGCCAAAATTTCAATATGATAATGAAAAGAAATTTAATCAATTTATTCAGAATCCTTTGCCAAACAAACATCAATACGATTTACAGCAAGCTTCATCGCAGAAACATCCGGTGGTGCCTTTGCAAAATATTGGTTCTTCTTTGGATTTTAATTATTTTAGCAATGAAGAATCAGAATCCGCCTTCAATACACCCCAGTCCATAAAACATTCATTAATAAGGCAACCGCCAGTGCCTACCACCACCACTAAACCTATTATGGATATTAAACCCTTTACTCCAGCTTTGCCCGAAATCAATTTGAAACCTATAGCCAAACCGGATATTTTAAATTCTAACAAATATTCTTTAAATAATCTCTATAGAAATAACAGTCAAGGACATTTTCCTATATATTTCACCAACCCCGCCACAGGCATAGTTTATGCAATAACTGAAGTGGGTAAATCAACGGAAAATGTTACCAGAACTAATGGCACCATACCTATATTCATAACTAAAGAACAATATGAACGGGATATATTTCAGTTGAAAAATGAATATGAACAAAAATGTCAAAACTTTCAACACAGTACTACCACCAGACCACAAATCATAAAAATACAAAATTCACCCACTTCCTTATTAACAACGAAATTTTCTCCTCTTACTTCTGCTAGCACTAATCCTTTAAAGAAACCCTCTCCGGTGGTGATAAAGACCCAATTGACGGTCAAAGATAAGAAAACAACTACTGTTAGACCTTTAAGAAAGAAGAAAAAGAAAACAAAACTAAAGCGTAAAATCAAAAAACAAAATACTCCTGGACGTAAAACTGTGGCCACCACAATTAGACCTATTTCACCCAATCATCCTCAAGGTCCTGCTATTATAATGGGTTCTAGAACCACAACTAGGAAGCCTTTAACCAATACTGAAAAATTGCCTACGCAATTGGAAAAACCTAATTTTGATAATATATTTTCCAGTGCTGTAGCGCCACAGACAGCTAGTCTTCCAGCAGGATCATTGAATCCAAATTTATTTATTAATAATCACAGAGTTAATAAAAGATCTGCTAAGGAAGAAATAAAAAGTTTTGAATTCAAGGAAATCATTTTAAAAGATCAGAAAGAACATATTGATACCCAGTTAAAACCACCAACATTAGCCACGAAATTTACCAACAAATCCTCGATCTTAACTGAGCTCTTGTTAAGAAAAGATACGGAAAATAATAAGTCAAAGAAAACTCTGGATAATTTTAATATATTTAATACTGAAAATTTAGTAAATAATTTTAATAATTCCAAAAATAGTTTAGAAACTAAACAGAACTTAAAAAGTGATTTTCAGATGCCAAATTTTAAAACCTCCTTAAAAATATCTAGTGATTTAAATGCCACAATTCTTTTTCAAAATTTAACTAATAAAAATCTAAAAAACTTAAAAATTAAAGAAAATTATTTACAAAATTCATTAATTAATAAAACTTTGAATACTAAACATCTTTTAAATAAAAGATCTGCTCCGAATTTAAAAGAAAATAATTATATGTTACCAAAATTTATTAAAAAATCAACCATTAATGAAACAGAAACAAATAATACAATAACAAATTCCGATCAGCAAAGAAGTTTAAAATCTTATGTAAAACCTTCTACAACAAATATTAATTTGAAATCAGAAAATAAATCCAAAGTTAATATCACCAATAGTGGCAAAAGATCTTTAAAACGTGTTAAACATTTGAAAAAACGTAAAAGATTATCCAAAATGAAAGTAAATAAAAATTCAAAATTAAAACAAAATTCTACGAAAACAAATGCTATTCCTAACTTAACTACTACCCCCAGAACTGTAAAGCAGGGTACTAGAACGTCTAACAACAAAAACAAAAAAATAGAGAAAAAATCGGAAAGACAACAAGATACAGAATATTATTTTTTTGGTATAGGTGAAAACTATGATGATGATGATGATGAAGAAGAGGAGGATGAAGACGACGACGATGATGATGACTACGAAGATGAGGAAGAGGATGATAAAGATAATGGTGAAATTTTAGCCTATGATTATGAAGAGAGTGGAGTGCCGCACACTAGTGAGGTGAGTTTATCATTGGAGGATTTAAGTGAAAAACCTACACAAGAAACCAGCAGTTCACCGGAAGAGGAGGCCGATATAGGTGCCGTAGAAATAGAGCGTGTGGATATTAAAACTCCTGTTTTAGATTATGATAATTCGGGCCCACTTAGTTTAAAAACCAAATCCGCTTATATCAAAAAACGCATACGCCGCAGACCACCACAATTTAAAATTGATGATGACTACGAAGACGACGATGATGACAGTAGTATGTCTGCAAATTTGGGAGGATTTTTTCGCATGATTTTCTATCCCATACAAGTGGTAATGACCAGTGTTATGGACTCGATTGGAGGCAAAAATGCGGACGAGGAAGAAGATGATCCCGCCTTTAATCCCTATACACAATATACATCCTATCATAATACTCTAAAACAACATTCTAGTGATGAATATGATGAAGATTATGATTCAAATGAATCTGCCGGTTCTTCTCTAAGCAGCTGGCTTAGTTCTTGGTTTGGTTTAAATCGTCGCAATAAGAAAATTGGCAGTACTACAGTGGCACCCATTAAAGTGAAACCTACAAAATCGTCTACTAGTTGGTTGTCATCTTGGTTAGGTTTTGGTGCAAACGACAAAGTTTCTACAGATGCAGCTTCTACCGAAGATTATGATGAATATGATAGTAAGTTGATTTTTTTTTTTAATTTTCAAACATATTAACTATAAAGGAAGTATAATTAAAATAAATAATATCTTTAGAGATCATGAACTATAAAAACACAATTAAATTTAATAATAACAATTAAAAAGTAGAGAAACTGGTTGACAGATTTATCCATAAAAGATTTCAACGAACACCAAGTGCACTTTACAAGTCATTTTTAAACTGTTTCATTTTTATTCGGAGAAAGATAAACTTCATAAAATTGGTCCTTCGAACCAATAAATTTCTTAAATTTTTCATAAAAAACATTTGATTTTTAATTGATTACAAAAAATAGTAAAAGAATTGAGTTAATGCATATGTTAACGATTTAGAAATTCGAGTAATAGAATATAGAATTTATTGGCAATATATCAAAAATAGTTTTTTTTTCTCTAAATAGAGCAAAAGAAAACAATAGCATTTTCTAATTACTTATACTTTCAATACGATTCCAATCCAACGATCAAATTTAATTACACACAACTTAATTGATCTCGACATCCAGCCAACATGTGTTCAATTTAGGTCGTAATTAACTTGTAAACTTGTCATCATTACTAAAATCATAAAGCCAGTCTTAGATGGATACACTTAATGAAATGGGTCACGTTTTTTATTGCTGCTGATTGTTTGTTAACTTCTCTTTTATTTTACGTCAATAACTGATATTTAGATGTTCTTGTGTGATAATTGAATAATATTTAAAAAGCAGTAATGTAGATCGATTAGCACAAACAATTGTTTGGTGCAAATAAAAGTTAAGAAAAAATGTGATAGAAATATAATTAAGTGCGAATTAAATATATAATATTATTTAACTTATTGATAATGTAAAATTGTCAGATCAAATAAGCCGAGTTTTTTAAATTTTAATGAGATTTCGACAAAGTGCTTTGTCATGAGTCCATTTTTTATAAACCTACATATGGGACACTTCCCAAAACCAATAAAACAATCGTAATAAATTAACTAATCACTATATCAGGATAAAATTAAACTTAAATATGTTTTATAAATTTACAAATTATTCGGATATACCTTTCCCGATCAGCACATAATTGTTTATAGATGCCATGAAGAGTCCACTTAAAAAAATTTCTTAATCTTAAATAACTCGTGAATTAAAATTGATATCGGTATAATATTTGACTCAAATATGGTTGGTACATATGTTAATCACTCTGTGATTCTTATGAAAATCACTAAATTAAAATTAACTCATTACTGAATAATGACATCGGAGTATAATTTAACACTATGTATGTTCTACGGACTCAAACATGTTTTATATATAAAAAATAATATTTTTTCTGGACCAGACAAAATTGTTACTAATCTACCTATAATTATTAAAATTATTTAATCATAAATAACTCATTACTAAACAACGACATCAGTTTCAAATTCAAGAATTCGACAGCAATCGAAAACTAAATAGAATTTAATATACAGGCCTGTTACAGAATTCCATTCCGATCGAAAGTGAAATTTTAACTTGTAAATAAATCGATAAAAAATTAAAAAAATAATAACTTTAAACTAATGCCAATTCCACGTTGAAAATTTGAAGTGGTTTCATTCTCAACAAGTTGTCATTTTTTTTGAAGAAGAAGAAAATGAGGAAAGATAATTATATTTTCGATCGGAATGAAATTCTGTGACAGGCCTGAAAAATTTAATCAAAATTTCGATCGCTTTCGAATATTAGAAATTGGCCGCAAAACAAACTAAGGTCCACTTCTGATACTTCGAAAACTTGTAATGAAGTGATTGTGAAAATCTTAGCAGATTAGGATTCAATACTTTGGTCTCTGGATTAATAATTCCTTGCTATTTGTGCTAAAACTGAACTGTTTGAGTTCATTTGCATACACATGTATGTATGTATGTATGTATGTATGTATGTATGTATGTATGTATGTATGTATGTATGTATGTATGTATGTATGTATGCATGTATGTATGTATGTATGAGAGATTTTTAAAATGGTATATCACAAATGACTTTTTTACAATGTCATTCAAAGAAAATTTCATAAAATAAGTAAAGTGTAAATCCGTTGGTAAATTAAGTAAATTAATTTTTAAATTATTTACCACTTTCATACTTGCTTGTGTTATTATGACACTCTGTCTGTCCGCCATTTTACAGTGACACATTAAACCATAAAACAAACCAACCAGTTCATAGAACATAATTTTTTTTTTTTGCAAGTAGTAAAAGAGACAAGCGAACAGTAGACGGACTTACAGACAAGAGAACCTATAACGGATGAATGTTATACATACATATTCTATGGATGAAGGTTAAGAAAAAGGTTACGCTTTCTTTGTTTAAATAAACGTTTAGTATATTACTTCTATCAAATTCAATTATAGTTAGTTACTTGTGCACAACTTAGTAAAACAGATTTAAAAAAAAAAATAATCATTGATTTTAATTTTAATAAAACTAGAATGGTTTGCCAGTTGGTTTGGAGAAACGAAACCAAAAGCCAGAAAAAGAACTACTACAACAACTTCAACTACCACCCAGATACCACATGTACCCATATTGACCATTGTGGATCCCATGAAGAATCCTCAAAATTGGATAGGTATATTAGCTCATCATATTATTAATCATACCTCCACGTCCACGGCAAATCCTTTAAAAGATATTTGGAATCAAGTCACCAGTACAACGACGGAAAATCCTGAAATACCACGAAAAATTTCATACGATAAATATCAGATATGGAGACTCAAACCACAAGATGACAGTCAGGTCAAGGCTTTGGAGGAATATAAGAAAAGTGAAGATGGCATAAAGCTACAATGGCTAAAAGGGCCCAGTTTAAGGTAAGCATTTTACATGTATTTCTTTAAATAGATTAGATTTTAATACTCTTCCTATCTCTCTAGAGGTTTAACTGATGTCTTGGTGCCACCTAAAATGTTGGTGGATTTTCAAGCTTCCCTTACATTTGAACTAATTGATCATGAGGTCTTGATATTCGATGTGGGTAAAGCTATAGCTTATGAAAAGACCAAAGAAGATTATTTCTTTACTACTACCCAAAAGCCTAAGAAACATCTTAGTAAAACTCCCCCCATTACCGGCATGACTTGGCATAAATATTACGAATACGATGATATTATAAAATTTCTGGAAACCATGCGCATGCGTTTTCCCCATTTGGTGGAACTTATACATATTGGTCGTTCTTATGAGGGTAGACCATTGATTGTTATGAAAATCGAAAGTAAGGAGGCGGCTGCTGTGAATACGGCCCATTATCCGGCACATCAGCGTAATAAGTTAAGGCATAAGAAACGTATCGGTTTGGCAAATGCTGTTTTTATAGAGGCTGGTACACATGGCATGGAATGGATTGGTCCAGCAACGGCTACTTGGATTATAAATGAGCTATTGAGGATTATGAAGAGTAAGTAATAGTTGTATCTTAGAGCGTCAATGTAATTTAGAGTCTTATCTTTAGTTTAGTCTATAGTATAAACAATAGTCTTATCTGTAGGATAGTCTATAGACTAGTCCATAGTTTATTTAATTGTCTATTTTATAGTCTAATCGTTAGCTTAGTTTATAGTGTAGGCCACAGACTAGTCTATAGTCTAATCTATGCGATATTCTAGCCTTAAGTGTAGTCTATAATATAATAGATAGTCTAGTCCATAATTCAATCCAAAATATAGTCTAAAGTGTAGTCTATAGTCTTATCTATGGTATAGTCTAGTCTATAGTGTACTTTGCAGTCTAGTCTATAGTGTAGTCTACAGTCTAGCATAAGTTTTTTTTACTTTTTCCACTCCAAATTAGGATGTTCAAAATTTCTTCGCTATATACCGCTGTTGTTGACTAAATCATTTTAAAATATTCCAATTTTTATTTTTTTAAATTTTACAGGTACTTAATTTATGTTTAAACTATATTCACGGTTAAATTTTTAATTCACCTAGGAACGTGTGTTTCTACTAGAGCCTGATATAGTATTGTAGAGTCCAGTTAAAAATTCAATAAGATTTGTAAAGGATGGTGGGGTTTTCATTTCAGTTGGAACGGCATATAGTCTATACTTCTTAAACATTTCACGGGCCTCGTCATCACTTAAAATGGATCGAGTTTCCTGCTTCATATGCTTAGCACACAAATCACACAGAGAAGGATTTTGTTTCTTAGTTAAGCTGTAGTTGTAACTTTCTGTCTTTCCATTGCACTTATCACATTTGTTGTTATTACTTTGCGTTTTATCTCTATTATTTAAAGTACAAAGACTTTCTTTAGATCCTCGACCACAACCTTTAGAATTTTGTAAATTAAAATGAGAACATTTCTTACGTTGACAAGATTTACAATGGGAGCATTTAGGTAGTGGGTTGGTGTTAGTAGTGTTATGGTTTAAAACGGGATCGGAAGTTTTCTTTATGTTTTGATTTATTTGGTAGCGATGATGTCTGCCCTTAATAGCATGAAATGTAATGCTGACACAAAGTAACAGCATTAATATTGAAGTGATTAGTTGTGCTCTCCTAGAAATTAGACAGAAAACTATTGAATTATTCTGAGGAAAAAGTATTACGAATGTACCTTCCGCACTGCAAGATCAAGTACACAAAATCCCTTAAATATTGACTAATAGTAAACCAAAACAAAAATGTCGCCATAATGAAAAAACTGTAAATATTTTTGGAAAAAATACAAAATTTCAAAACTTTTTAGCATAAACCAAATGTATCAATACTTACGCAATAATTCCCACTATATCAAATAGCATAGAATTTAGATCCGAAGGTATAAATTGGAATTTTGGTAATTTGACGTTCCGAATTCCTAAAAGTCTTTCCTTAAAATTAGTTTTAGGAATATTGAATGTCTCTGTGGGTAAAGGTTTAGCTTTTTGATCATCATTAGCCTCTTTTAGAGTTGCATTATTTGAGTTTCTAAAACATTTTCTAATTTCCTCTTGATCTGGTTTTCCATTTGATCTAAGATTTGTGCATTTTTCACAATTACAGGGTGGAAACTCACATAATTTACACTGAAGTGTGGCCGGAAAAGCACAGGAATTTTGCATATTAAGAAAATATGAATAAAATTTATTTAAAAATAATTGTTTTTTATTTGAATTTTGAATTTATTTTAAATTTCACTCATCAAAAAGTAAAAAATTTCCATTTTTCAGAAAATATTACCGACGACCAGAGTTTCATACGCAATACAACTTGGTATATTATGCCAGTTTTGAATCCCGACGGTTATGTTTACAGTCATGAATATGATCGTTTTTGGAAGAAATCAAGATCTCGTCATATTTCTCGACCTTCGGGTATCTTAAATTCTGCCATGACTTGGTTGCAGAAGAAACGAACAAAAGAGAAGGTTTGCTTTGGCGTTGATTTAGATCGCAATTGGCATTATCAGTGGGGTAAACGTGGCAGCTCTAAAACGCCTTGTAATGAGTTCTATGCTGGTCCCACACCATTTTCAGAACCGGAAACAAAAGCTTTATCGGAATTTCTAATGGATTATCGAACGCAAATTAAGGTTAGTTTTTTATTTACAAAAAATAATCAGCTGTTTTCTATATTCCCATTACGTTTGCACATTCAACTACGTAATGTTTGAAAAAAATGAGGAACGGAATCGTAGGTTTGGAAAGAAAAAGGAATTGTTTTGTCTTCTTATATTTTTTGGAATACTTTCGTGATCGTTGCGTAACTGAAATCGTAATCGAAATTTAGAATCTTTAAAATCTTTTAATATTAGTTTTTTTTTAATAATAACCTTTTCTTTCTTAGCTTTTCGTGTCTATGCAAGCTTATGGACAAATTATAAGTTATCCCTATAAGGCCAATACCACCTACGATTCTGAACGCTTAGATGATCTATTGGATGTTGCAATGGTGGGCACCGATGGTTTGCGTAAAAAGGGCAGTAAATCAAGATATAAAATTGATTCTTCTAATGATTTAATAGAAAATAAATCGGGTAAGTTTTGTTAATTTAGTAGAATTCAAATATTACTATAACTCCTTTATTCGTTTTTATATTAAGGCTGTTCGGATGCTTTTGCCGCCTACGAAGCAGGCATACCCTTTAGTTATACTTTACAATTGGCCGATAATGGTGTGCATGGTTATTTGTTGCCTAGTGCTTCAATTGAATCAACAGCTAAAGACTCGTTTGAAATTATTACAGGAATGTTGGACTATATATGATAGGTGTTCGGGATATTTTTAGGTTTTCATTTTCTTTGTATATTTATTTACACTTGACACTTGTAAAATAAGTTAATTTAGTACAAAATTCGCAAAAAAATATAATTTAAAATATGTTCTTTTTTTCCCTTTATTTATTCGAATGAAAACGTTTTCCGAACAGAAGAATTTTGTTAGCAATTAAATAAACTATTGTGAATGAATAGTTTTTGGAATATTCGTGATCGAAACTTTGTTTGAAAAAAAAGTCTCATTATAAAGCATTTTGCTTCCACTGGCATCGTTTAAAAGAAAAGAATGTTATTTCGTAAAGTACCAAAAGAGATCATCACCAATCATCATTCCACTTGAAATATGTTCCCTTTTCACTATTTTCGTTCACTAACTTTCCCCTGTGAAATTTGTTGCTGGAACTTTTATTAACATTAAACAGCAGTTCCATACAAAATCAACTATTGTGAATGAATTGTTCACAAGTTCACGATAGCATTTTTTCTTTCAAGGGAAATGAAAATTTCAAGGGAATAAAATTCTCACTATTATTGCCGATAGTGGTGATTATGTTAAGAATTTCATGACTGTGCTGCGTCAGATGCGCAAATCCTTTACAGCGATGCATTAGAAGCATTTTGATAAAATTGTACTTCATTCCAAATGAAGGCTTGAGCTCTCTATGTAGCTGTTAAGCTGATTATAGCCATAAGGTCGAAAAACGAATAACTACACAATGCGCTCTCTGTTCTTTTGCTTAATTTTATTCTATTTCTTTAATTACTAAAGAGCAGTTTGACAAAGAGTACATGAATCCGAAAATGACAGTAATTTCCATCAACGTTTAATAAACTTGTTAGCTCGTAATCGTATTCCTTTTGGAATGTACACTTTGTAAACTAGAGTAGGAAGTAATCATTTTACTGTCACCAAGTAAACTAAAGTGTAAGCACGCAGTAAAAAAATCGAAAATGTTCTCTATAATCCTTCTAAAACAAAAACATGTTAAAAAAGTTCGTCAGCTGACTAAAGAGGTAACTTTGGTGATAGGTTAAATAGCTAGTGTGTCCCTCCCCCAAACTGCTAGATATTTTAACTATTTACTTGTTTCAAGTTGAAATCCTACTAATTTTAATTAAACTTAAGCGCTATTTATTTATACAACAATTAATTTTAATATTTATTGAAAACAAAAACTAATATTTAAGCTTTTTTTAATATATATATTATAATTTAAGTTATTTATTTCTATTACTTAAAAGCACCACATTCATTATACAACAATAAAGAAAGGAGTGATTTTGATTTCTATTGTTTGTTAACAAAATAATAAAGAAATTGCAACTTGTTTAATTATTTTTCTATAGAAAAATTAAAAACAAGAATATTAAAAATATAAAAATGGTTATAAAAATAAAAAAAATAATTTCTTGAAAAAAAAAATATTAACTATAAACTATAGGAAGCAGGATTTGTTTTAAATTAACCAATAAAACAAAAGAAAAAAACGAAAACAAGAAAAAAATTTAATTTAAAGGTTTCTATTGATTAGGTTTTTTGATTTTTTGTTGTTGTTGGTTTCTTTTACGATAGATTTTTTAGTTTTTGTTTAATTATATATAATAATAATATTTTATGTTATAACACTCACTTCTTATTTATATTACTTTTTTTTGTTTTGTTTGTTTTTTAATGGTAATAATATAATAAATTTAGTATATATAATGTAATAATGTGCTTACTTACAATGCTATTAAATTATTTATGTTTTTATTTATTAATGTTGTATGTTTTTTTCCTTTTTGCGTACTTTTTTTTTGTTGTTTTTGTTTTTTTTTATCTACAAGGTGTAAAAAACTAAGATTATATTAATTAATATATTTATTTATATATTATATATAAATTATAAGTATAATAATAAAAATAAAAAACTAACTATAGAAAAAAATAAAATATTTATAAAGTTTTTCATTTTTTTTTTGTAAAGAAATAAAATAAAATTAAAATAAACTGCTTTAAAAAAGCAAAAAAGAAAAAGGAAAATAATCTACAAAAGAAATATCAAACAGTTTTAGTTAACTGTCAATAATGTAAAGTAAAATTTAGCAATTATTAATAAAATTTCTTATTTGTATTTTCAACACACAAATTTCTTATTAAAAACATAAATAGTTTATCAATTTCTTGGAGAGTAAAGTCAATGCCAGGCATTTAACCAGAAAAAATTAGTATAAAATTTATTTATTAAGTTAAATTTTTAAATAAAAAAAAAATTACTAAAGAAAATGCTCAACAGTTTTGTTTTTTAGTGCGAGGAAGTAAGATCGATCCTAGACAGTAATTTTGTTAATGAGTGTAAAGGAAAAAATGAATAGCTTGGTTTTATTTAGTTTTTTCTCTTTTTTTAGTATTTATTTAAATAATTTCTTTTTGCTTTGTTATTTTTATAATTTTTATTTTATTTATTATTTATTTTTGTTTTACTTTTTGTTATTATAATTACGGTTTTAAATATTACTATACTTATTCATTTCTATTTATTTTTTCTTTCTTTTTATTTTTTGCATATTTTCCTTTTTTTCTTTCTTGCAGAGTTACTTTTATTTGTGTTACTATTTTCATCTCTATTTCCTTTTTTATTAAAAAAATGTTTGCTGAACTGAATGCAGAGTTTTTTTAATGTAAATGGTTCTTTTTTTTTCTTCTTTTATCTATTGTTCTGTATTTATTTTATTACCTCAAAACATTATATGGGGCACATTGCAATTAGCATTTCTTTTTGTTTCATTATTTTACTTTTTGTGTAAACAGAATCTCTCTATTATTACGCCTTAGATTGCTCTAAAAGTAATTGGCTAAAGATCATCGGACATGAATGAATTTTGTGATTTTGATTCTTCTATTCGACGTATTTGTTGGCGCAAATACATGATCCTAAAATAATAAAGATGAGGGTATGTTAATTAAAAGGTTTTTGTGTTTGAAAGGGGATGAGGAAAAAACTTACTTTTGTTCTTGTAGTGTGGCTGTTATTTCAGTTATTCTAACTAAACTCCTCGCACATTTCAACTCCGCCGACACTTTTGTACACTGTAAATCTCCATATAAATGTGCTTCTTCTGAACATTTTTGCGTCTGAAAAATTAAAGTGAAAATAAAATTAAGTCGTTTTTAAAAAAGTTAGTAACTGGGCAATAAACCAAAAACCTTTAAAACGATAAAGAATATTTCCTAAATCAAGTTCGTTGAGCGGTTGCAATCACTAGATTTATATGGAGTATATTCTATATTATGTATATACTCTAGTACAAAATCTGGACTATAGTCTAGTCTGGGATATAGTCTACTCTATAGTCTGCACTATGTTTAGTCTAGTCTAGTCTAAAGAGTGGTCTACAATCTGCATTATAATCTGGTCTATTGTCTACCTAGACAATAGACTAGACTTAAATCTGTATGAAGTCCAGTCTATATTCTGGACTATTGTCCATCTATAGTCTATGGATATACAGTCTGGATTTTTTCCTAGTCAACACTATAATTTAGGATTATGGTCAAACCTTTAGTTTGGACTATATTCCGTGGACTGCATTGTAGTCTTGATCAAGACTAGTCAGGACTTTAGTCTGTCTGTTAGCCTGTATACTGCACTTTAGTCTAGTCTACCATCTGAACTATAATCTAGTATATAGTTTAGACTATAGTATAATCTATAGTCTGGACTACAATCTACTCTACAGTCTAGAATATAAATTAGATTATAGTCTAGTCTGTAGACTGCTCTATAGTTTAGTGTATAGTCTGGATAACAGTCTAGTCTATAGTCTGACGTTCCCACGACAATCGGTTCATCACATCGTAACGACTCGGAGTTCAACGAATAAAGGATTGTCAACCCAGCCACACCGACTTTACATGTATCGCTGCTACAACAACAACATATTCTGAACTATAATCTTCTAATATATAGTGTAGACTATAGTACAATCTACAGTCTGGACTTCAGGACTACAGTCTACTATATTTTAGTCTAGCCTGTAACTGCCTATAGACTGTGGTCTGTGCTTATGAACACTTAAATGAAGACTTCAAAAACTGTATAGAGTTCTTATCTTACCTGTTTTTCTAATTGATCTGCTGCCCAATTGGTAACATGTGTTATTAAATCGGCTCTAAAATACTTGCTAAGTTTTGTAGAGATTTCGGGACCTTGCGAGCGACCAGCTTGTATTGAATTTGAAACACAACTTTGTAGCGTACTTAAAGAAGCCGACGATGTACCATCCACTAAAGAATGAAAATATAAAAAAATATAAGAAATAATTTCAATTGGATTAATTGTCAATAGTTACTTACATTTTCTTTGTTGTTGTTCTAATGATGAATTACCACTTAAATCTAATTCCTGTGTAGGAGTCGGTGGGCCCTCACCGGGTATTACTCCCATGCTACTACTGCTGCCGCCAACGCTACTACCACTACCAATTGCACCGCTTATATTAATATTGGGAGTAACAGATAAACTCGATGAGGAACATAAAGCATTGTTGCCACCAACACCAACAATTCCCCCAGCAGCAGCATTGAGAGAATTAATGCCAACATTGCTATTGACGCCACCATCGACAGTCTTAAGTCCATAGGGATTAGTGCAGGAATATGAGGAGACCATATTAACACCACCTCCACTGCCCACATTATTTGCATGTGTCATAGTCATAGAAACAGCACCGCTATTGCTGCTACCCGGGGCAGACGATGTTATGGGACTTTTACTATAACCCATGGGAGACATGCCATGAGAATGCGTTATATTGTATAAAGGGGAATTCAAAGCATTTTCCCTGATTTAAAAGAAATAATTAAAGCTATTGGACAAAATATTAAAAAAATAAAAATAAGAAACTCGTACCTTAAATTCATAACCTGTCCAGCGGCAGCATGATTATCACCAGCTGACGAAGAAATGAGATGACCATCTTGTGTATTTAAATGATGATGATGCTGTTGTTGGCGCATTAAATGTGTAGGATCTTTAGAACTCATTTTTGGGGGACCAGGTGCATTTGAATTGAGATGATGATCCCCTTGATTCGATGACGATGGTATAGTGGACTAAAGACAAAATACAATTATTTAATTTTATTAACAGTTTTTAATCAACATCAACTTACATTGGGCGATCCTATCATGTGTGATTGATGCTGTAACGACGTTACCGCATCCAATTTTCTATGATTACTGCTACCACTGTTGGGCAAAACACCTTGTGTGGATACCGCTGGCATATTCGACGAAGCAAGACCAGTTGTGGGCAACATTGTTGCACCGCCGGCAACAACTCCTGAACCACCTACGGTACTAGCGGCGGGATTAGCACACGTCACGGCATAGTGCATAGATGATGACGCTACACTTGGTGTTGTGGCATTGACAGAGGAAGAGGTCATATTACTAGAGGCATTGGGATGTGAAGCTAAGCGTGGCAACGCATTAGGCAAACCCACTGTTGTTGACGGTAATGCTTGGTCGTTGTGTTGATTGCCACCGCCATGGGTTGTTGGTGTGCCAGTCAGTGAATAACTGGCCTCAGATGTGGGCGTGGAATCGCCTGGACTAATGTCCATATCGGCATTATCAGCTAAGCGAGCTGTTAAAAAGAAAAAATAATATTCGTATTTTGTCATTAAATCGAGAGTAATTACTTTCAACTTACCATCTATACGCCTTCTGTGATTTGGTGGTCCGCTATCATTATCATAGTTCCACCTCAGTCGAGAATTGCCACGAGAACTGGAATGTTTGTATGCTTAAAGCGTAAAGAAAATCAAATATTTATGGTCATTTTATGGCAAATGTGTTTTTGAAGAAATCTGTAGAAATCCTTACTTGATCTGGAAAAGCGTTCTTCGCGATCTCTATCGCGTTCTTTGTCACGATAATCCTTTTCACGGTGTTGATCACGCGCCAGATTACTATAAAATGTAAATGTTTTATTTTTTATAAATGAAACAATATTTATATTTAAAAAATCTACAGTAAGATTGAAATATTTTAAAGAGAATGAATTTCCCTTAAATTCAACTTTTAATAATACTTAGATATACTTAAAACATTTCATAAACTTACCGCTCACGTTCAACCCATTCCTTTGGTTTCTCCCACTGTGAGACTTCTGTTTTACAATTATAATAATACATTTTTCCTAAAACAACAACAACAACAAATTTAATTAAAGCCTAATTATAAAAGATAATAAAATAATTTTCTACATACCCGATGAACTAACATGTTCACTCCAATCACCACATCTGGCAATACGTTCACCACGATCATTACGTTCGCCACTACCTCCACCACCGCCACCACCACGATCTCTTTCACGATCATCACCGCCACGATTACTACGATCTCTATCACGATCCCTGTCACGATCTCGTTCACGATCACGTTCTCTTAAAGAATCTCTTTCACGTTTGCTGTCTCTTAGATCACGATCTCTGTCACGATCACGTTCTCGTTCACGATCGCGGTCATCGGAGCCAGAACGTTTATCGCCACTACTGCCGGAAGAACAGAGCTTGGCTCCGCTACCACTGCCACCACTGGCGCCACCACGTCTATCAATCCTGTCATGATTGGTGCGATGGGATTCAGAATCACGATCACCACCTCGACGATCGCGTTTGTCTAAACGAAATCAATTTATCATTATAACATATTATCAATGATTTCTTTCTAATCCATGACAACTTACCTGAATATTTATCCTTTTTATAAATATCGCGTTCGCGATCTCTCATTTTTTGTATGTAACTGAAACGATGATCACCACGATCTCTAATATCGTGTGAACCACCGTGTCCTCTGGATGATGGTGAATCTATTTCAGGTGACTGTGAACGATACGATGAACTATTACCATTATTTAATGGTCCACCACCGCCAGCCGGGGAAAGGTCGCGTTCGCGATAATTCGATGAGCGATCACGTTCATAATCTCGTTTTGAACTGTACTTGGAACTCTAAAATTGCAACAAAAAAGATAACAATAGCATATTACATGTTATATATCTAAAATAAACATTTACAGAAAAATGTAATACTCGAAATAGAAAAATACATAATTAAAAATGTTTCGCAATTATTTTCAGCAAACTAAATAAACAATCATTATTAATCATGTATTTTTATTATTAGAGAAAAAGAAGCATTATTTTTAATTTAGAGCCAATGTGTTTTTAAATAAAATGAATTTTAATCAATGAAGGACTAATGTTTTAAAACTAAATAAGAAAATTGTTGTTCGTTTACAAAACAGGAGACAAACATATGAAATTATGATAGTGCCAAAGAGATGCAAATATTTTTTAGATTTCTTTTGTATAAATTGAACAACAAACAACATGTTTGTGACCAAGAAATTTTGGAAAATAATTAAAAGAAAATATAAACATTTTCGTAATTTTTATTATCATTTTTTTTTAATTTTTGTAGGCAAACATAAAACAAAACAACAGAACATTAATAATAAAAATTAATTTTGTAAGCAGTGTAAAAGGTATCGTTTTTTAATATTTTTTAATTTTTAACTTATTTGATCCTCTAACGACCACTACTTACATCTACGATACGACACAGTCCGACAGCAGCAGCATTTTTATTACACTCAGCTGCCAGTGTTGTTGTGATATCAAGTGCAATGCTATTTGTGGCAGACATAAACTGTACGGGAGTGGGTTTTCGAGGCACCCGCTCGTTTTAGAATTTGTGTCTTTCGTTCTTTTCGTTTGTTTGTTATTTAGTTGATGGGGCGCTTCGTATTTGTTATCTTTGGTTAATTTTGGTTAGTTCGAGTAGTAGTGTTTGTTTAACTTTGATGAAATGATGACATTACTTTTTTTTACAACAATACAATAAACAAAACTTTTGATGACTACAAACAACAACAAACAACAAATGAAGTGATTGCTATTAGGAGCTAGGAGTAGGAGCAGATGCAATATGCTTTTGGTTTTATCCTAATTCAGCCTGTTTGTCTTTTGATTGGATTTAAAATGTTTAATTTTAAACAGTTTTCTTTTTTTAATTTCTTATAATTTTTTATATAGAAATAAACGAATAATAAAATTTGCACATTTATACAAGAATTTAAAATACAAATATAAAATTAAGTTTAATTAAGAAATATTTAAGGATTTAATTAGTAATAGAATAATATTAAAGTATATTTAATTAATTCTATTTAATATGATTTCAGAAAACTTTTGCTTTATATTTTTAAAGATACTTTAAGTTTATTATGAATTAAATAATTTTTATGTTTTCTAATTGCTCTAAAAGGAAATGATGATTTTGTTATAAAATTAAAATAGAAATGCTTTTTTCATTCAAACACAGACTAGAAACAAAAATAAAATCTCAACAATTTTAAATACAACTCACCTGATACGAATGAGATTGATGCTTCTCAAAGTAGCTGAAAAAATAGAGAAAGATTTAATTGAATATTTTATTATATATACACATCTGCTCAAAATAATAGATACACCTAACTGGAAACCATTTAAATGACGGTAACATTTAAAATTTCCACTCAAGCGTTATGAATACATCATATTGTTAAAAGTTCTATCTGGCAATGTTTTTTAAGCCAAAAATCTGCCAACTTTTTGTTTTCATGTTGATTTAAAAAACGAAGTTATTTGAATTACAAAAAATTGTTTGCTCATAAAAATAGATACACATCAGTAATTTGAAATTTTGTTTATAATAAATGTTATTTTTGTGCAATTTTTTGTTTCTTTTTACGTGAAACGGTAAGTATAATTTAAATATTAGCAACAATTTTATAAAAAATAGGACTTTTTTTTACGAAAATGGGACGAAATCATCATTGTACCGAAGATGAGAAAAAAATTGTTCAAACAATGAGAAATCAAGGAAAATCATTGCGAGAAATAGCAAAGAGCATAGGAAGATCATTACATTTTGTCCAAAATGCTTTATCAAAAAAACAAAAAAGGGAAACTCGCGGTAGACCAAAGAAAACAAGTCCAGAAACAGATAGGCGGATCGTCCTAATGGTTAAAAAAGACCCTTTCATATCATCGAAAGCTATTTCTGCGGAACTATCTAATGAAATCAGTCCACAAACAGTTCGTCGTCGTCTTTTACAAGCTAAATTGCCCGGAAGAATTGCCAGAAAAGTGCCACTAATGCGCCAAAAAAATATCAAGACGAGATTAGAATTTGCTAAAAGCACGTACAATGGTCAGGGTGTGAAGGCGAAAAAAAGTGGAGAAATATTTTATGGAGCGACGAAACAAAAATAAATTTGTTTGGAAACGACTGCCAAAGAAATGTACGCCGTCCAAAAGGAAAAGAATTCCACGTTAAATTTACAAAAAAGACGGTAAAACATGGCGGAGGAAACATAAAGTTTTGGGGTTGCTTTTCATGGAACGGTGTTGGTCCGATATTCCGAATAAAAGATACAATGAACGCAAGTGGGTATAGAGACATATTGGAAAACGTAATGCTTCCATATGCATCGGAAAATATGCCATTAATATGGACATTCCAGCAAGACAATGACCCGAAACATAGTTCAAGATTGGTTAAAAACTGGTTCCTGGAGAATAACGTGCGTGTATTAAGCTGGCCCAGCCAATCCCCTGATTTGAACCCAATTGAAAATTTGTGGAGTGAATTAAAGATAAGGCTTTCGAAGGAAGTTTTCAAAAGTAAAGATGATTTGTGGGAGAAAACGCAAAAAATATGGTACGAGATTCCATTGGAGAAGTGTCAGAAGTTGATATCCAGTATGCCCAGAAGAGTGGAGAAAGTTTTACAAAATAAAGGTGGATACACTGGAAACTAGCTTTACTTTAATAATTAAATATTGTTTTTAAGAAAAAATTTATTAGCTTTTGTTTAATAAGAATTTTTAAAAATGTATCTATTATAATGAGCACCAAATTTTTCGAAATTTAATTTAGTTTATAATATTTATTATTAATATTGAAATATTTTGTGTTTGTTTTTTACTTTTCTTTCAACTTTGAATAAAATCGCATGAATTTTTTTGATTTTACAATATACTGTTATTTTTCTACGTTTTAAAAAAATATATTTAGGTGTATCTATTATTTTGAGCAGATGTGTATTTGAAAGAATTAAAAATATATAAAACATTTGTAACAAAATGTTAAAGAGCTAAATAATGATAAAAACAAAGTAAGCATAGAAAAAACATTACATTAGTTATCTTCTACTGTCTATAGTTTTGAAAAAGGTTAAATTCTAATATATTTTGAATCATATGTAACATCTCTAAAGAATAACCCCCGTATTTATAAATATAATAATCGAATATTTTAGGTTTATTACGCACATTTTCCATACAAAATTCCTACAATAAACCATCAATAACTTTTTTAAGCATTTATGAGTATGATATTGTAATTTCAAAGTTCTTTTATGCTATTTAATAAAATTTTTGTTCACACTCAAATGGATAACAAATATAAAAGCTTTGTTTCTTATCTAGAATTGAACTGTATAAGGAGATTATCCTTTATACTTGACACCTTGTTAGTTTACTGTCATTACAAAGATATGTAGTAATTGATCTTGCATTGAAAACTTGTTGGTTTTAATGAGTAAATTACTGTTGTATTTTAGATCAGTCCATACTTCATTTAGTTAAAATCTATCTATCTATCTATCTATCTATCTATCTATCTATCTATCTATCTATCTATCTATCTATCTATCTATCTACCTATCTATTTATTTATTTATCTACCTATCTATCTATCTATCTATCTATCTATCTATCTATCTATCTATCTATCTATCTATCTATCTATTTATCTATCTATCTATTTATCTATTTATCTATCTATCTATCTATCTATCTATCTATCTATCTATCTATCTATCTATCTATCTATCTATCTATCTATCTATCTATATATCTATCTATCTATCTATCTATATATCTATCTATCTATCTATCTATCTATCTATCTATCTATCTATCTATCTATCTATCTATCTATCTATCTATCTATCTATCTATCTATCTATCTATCTATTTTCTAACTATCTATCTATCTATCTATCTATCTATCTATCTATCTATCTATCTATCTATCTATCTATCTATCTATCTATCTATCTATCTATCTATCTATCTATCTATCTATCTATCTATCTATCTATCTATCTATCTATCTATCTATCTATCTATCTATCCTAATTTAATTACAACACGGCCAGCATGTAATAGGTCACGATCGCGATTTACCTTAAACTGATCATCCATAGACGAAAAAATAGTCAACGTAAAGCGCGATTTGTTAGTGAAAAATTTTGGATAGAAACAATTAGCACAATGGGCAAGACAGTAAGTAGTCCAACGTTTCTTTTACGTTATGTTATAAAAAACAATAATATTAACAGATGCTTTTGTCGGACTTTTGAATGCAAAAGAGTATCATGTGGACCTGTTGTTATTTTATATATGCGACATACATATATGTTAATAAATTATTATTTTGTCTTCTTATAGTGCAGTGACTTTGAGGAGACTTTCAATGATCAATGTCATATTATATACAGTATTGTTCGAAACCTAAGCAACTTTTTTTTTGGCATTGTGTACAAAGTGCTATAATTTCTATTATAATTGATTTATTCAAAGTTATATAATTGATAATAATAATATTATGTGTCTACATTATACTAACAACAACAAATGTTTAATTTCATTTCGCCGTGAGTTACAAGAAAATAATAACTGAATTAACTCCATAAATAGCTGTTCGAAACTTAAGCAACTTTTTGATCTTCTTATAAAAATCTTTGGTCCTTTTGAGTTCCAAACACCTTTATGGAATAGATTAGTTACTAGAGTAGTTCGTTATTAATCTCATGCGGATTTTAAGCCATTCGAAAGCTGCAATGTTTTCTAAAACTGCGAGTTTCGACCCAGTGCTTCAGAATGCCGAACAGCATCTCTAAGGGACTTGAGACGGGAGATTTTGATGGACAATCAAAGAGTTTGGGTTCCATTACTCAACTTTACCAAAGGTTTTGGTTCATTATCATGCTGGAAATCGCAATAAAGTAAGTTGTTCTGTTTAATGTACTTAATCCTATGGTTCATTTTGTTGGCCAAAAATGTACCAGAAAGTAAAACAATCCAATTTTATTTGCATTTTAACATCAGGACTTTCTCTACTCACCAAAAATCTTGCCCACAACCTTAATTGTTTGACCTCCATGTTTTTAAGCCTTTAATGTACGATCATGTAACCGCATATGAATCCCGCAGTGACATGGCACAAAGTTTACTTAAAGAAATTCGATTTTTTTACAAATTCTGTACAATTTTGGGTAGAATATTGAAATAGATTACGCAAGACTAATAAAAAAAAAATTTATTTATAAACGGGTCCACATTTTCCTTCTTAAATGCAGGCAAAGTATGTGAGTCTCAAAGGCTGAAGGAAATGTTATAACATATCCTTTTAGTGAAGGCCCAATAATGAATGTAGAGCAAAAATTTAAGGGTGCGGCCATGATTTTTGAAGAGAAGGGTTAGTCCTGATGTTGAAACAGGACTAACCCTTCTCACAGAGTTGGATTGTTTTTCTTCTTGGGACGTTTTTCGCCGACAAAATGAATTATATGATTTAGAACAACGAACAGAACAATTTACTTTGTTGCGATTTTCAGCATGATAATGTACCAAAACCTTTGCAAAAGTTGATCTAAGAGTAGTCATCGAGTAATGCGACCCAAATTATTTGATTGTCCATCAAAATTTCCCGACTCAAGACGGCATTCTTGTAACTCACAGCGAAATGGAATTAAACTTTTGTTGTTGTTATTATAATGTAGACACATAATATTATTATTATCAATTATAAAATTTTGAATAAATCAATTAAAATATAAAATATAGCACTTTGTATACAATGCCAAAAAAAGTTGCTTAGGTTTCGAACAATACTGTAATTATCTCTAAGATAAATCGTTTCTTTCTTTTAACGACTTCTGTATAAGTTGTCGCGGTAAGTAGATTTTTTATTACACACTAACGGTGTTCTACTTAATCTAAGTATGGCGCTCCTACTTTTTGTTTTTAAATTTGCACAACTTTTGAGACGATTTGGTATCATATCGAGGTCGAGTTATGATATATTTAGGGGTGTGACACAAATGGATCTGCTTTATTGATCGTAAAAAAAGCGGGAAGAGGTACCTTATTACGATATAATCCTTAATGAATTGAATATATTTAGGAACATCCTCCGCTTAGTCCAGAGAAAGATCTCTATGATAAAAACGGTACTTCAAATACTAGTTGCTTAGGCCACAAAAAACTTAGATTTTAATATAAAGTTAGAAAATTTGTTTCAAAATACAATTAATGAACCGAAAACTTTGTCACTAAATACCAAAATATCATATTTAAAGCATTATTTACCACGAAAGATACTACTTTAGTCTACTTTTTTTCTTATAACAAATATAGTTTCCTTATCCCTCCCACAAATTGCAAAGAGTTAAGTTGTTTATACAGAATATCAGAAAACTAATGAAGACAGTACAAATAAATTAAATTCTATTTCCTTACTGAAATTGTTTACAAAACTATTCACGAGATTTAATTGATAAAAAATGGAGAACACAGAAAAGAAAAATAATTATTTACCGCATTTTCAAAAGGAAATGAGACCGAGCAGCAGCTAACAGCAAAAGCAAAAAAAAAAATAAACAATTAGAAAATGTTTATTAAGAATAGAAACGTCGTTGTGGATGCAGACTGCATAAGATGACGATAATGATGAATTTAGTATTTATGCCGACGACAGCTCTGGTGTGTGTGGAAGTAGTTGAAGAGATTTTTATACGAAGGTTTCAGCAAAATTTAATAAAAACATAAATTTGTAATCATGTACGAAATGGTGTGTGGTGCGACGGGCAGCACAAAGGCAGAAGTAATCAAATACAAATTGTATGTATAGAGCTATACACAGACTCCACATACACAAGTGGAGGAGACACAGGAAAATGAAAAATAATATTTCAAACAGAGAAAAAAAACCATGAAATATGTATTATGGGGAAACCTCACAGTAGATACAAGTGGATTGCTGCAGCAGCAGCGGCAAAAGAAGTTAATAATGATTATGCATACGAACGGACTTCTTTGAAATGTAAATATTTTACTTTTTCTGCTTATAAACACAACAAAATCACTAATTTCACCATAAAACTTGTAATTTGCTTATTAAATTTTTCACATTTCTTTAAATAATTTTGCTACACTACTTTAATTTTTTACTGCTTCTTATTGAGTTTTTTCTTTTTTGTGTTTTCCACCTAGTTGACAGCTCTGCTGCAGAGCTGCTTAAAGGTGGTGTATATAAAAAGAAAAGAAATGACAGCGCTAGTTTGAGGTGAAATAATAAAAACAAAGCAAAACTGTAAAAAATGCTAGTTAAATGAAGAAAAAAATGCCGTATATATAAACTTAAAATTTAGTTAAAAAAAAACTTAAAATTATAAAATTTATTTACCCATCGTTCATGCGTTGCGGTTTTCTAGCATGCATTACCATCAATGCAATGTTTACGCCACAATTTCCTTTCCTTTTTACGTTGTTGTATTCCGTCCAATTAAATATCCAAGTTTTTAGATAAGTTTTTAATTTAATGCAGTTTTTTCCTTTTGAGATTTGCGAAATTTCCTAATAGGCCCTGGGGCGATCTAATATTGTAATTAGGGTGGCCGAGTGCCGCCCTTTTCCCGTTGACGTTCCGCTGAGGCCCCTTGGAAATTTTCTGTTTGCAACTTTTCTATAAATCTTTGAATATTTTTTCAGATTTTAATTAAATTCTTCTTCTTTTCAACGGAGGTTAATAGTAGCTACACCTTCTTTTCTTGTCATTCCTCAGCCGAGAAAAAGTATAAACTTTAGACGGCTGTGGAATACTGGAACGTGTTTTCTCCTCTACACTCGTCGTAAAACGCTGTGAACTGATTTTCACGTCAATTGATTTTGATGTCAAAGACAGAAAGAAAAAATTTTCAAAGATTTTTATTTATTTTTATGCAGTGGGCCTTAAAATGTGCAAGCAAATAATACGACAGACAATAAAAAATAATTTGCGTTAATTATTGACAATTAATTACAAATTTTCAATGGTTAAAAATTCGAGTAAAATTTAAGAATTAAAATTAGAATATATTTTTGCTGTCGCCTCTACACTTGATGAAAAATTTTTTTTCTTCTTTGCTTGTTTTTCTTTTATCTTGTCTTTCATGTACCGTGGTGAACTGGCAACTACGTGACGCCATTTTGAGGCGTTGCTACACCGTAGAAATGCCACTCTGCATTTGACAGGGTTGTATTATTGTATGCCGTGAGTTTTTATGAAAACTGTTTCAATTGAAGTATATAAAAAAAAACAGAATTTCTACGCGTTGAAGAGTATTTTTTTAAGCTGGCAACATATATACTATTTTTGACATAGGTATACCACATTTGTTGTTTTTGTAGAATTGACTTCACCTTATTATTCCATCATGAAAAAATGTAAAATTAAATACACTTTTTTAAAATCTTTTTTTAATTGTATTTTAAATTAATAATAAAAAACGATTTGTGTTGAAAAAATTATCATAATGTCGGTTAAAATCATTTTTTGGATTATTTTGAAATCGAATTAAAGAATTTTACAGATTTCAAAAATACATGTATGTCTACAATATCATTTGTTTTATAAAATCGTTACGTTTGTTGAAAAATCGCTCATTAGTTAACATTGTTTTGCGCGCAAAGTTTAATTTCCAATGAATTCTTTATCAGATTATTTAAGAAACTATTTAATTGTTACAAACTCATCGGATTATTTGCCACAACTATACAAGGTTAAAATTAAACATAATTTCTTGGATTTATTAACAATTTGTTTTTATACCATTTCAGTTGTGCCTGGCAAAAGTGAAAAATGGTCGGGTAATAGCAATCATTACCTCGCAGTTGTATGACTTTTCCAATTTATTGTTGGAATTAGACATTAACAAAGATTTACTGAAAAACTTAATTATAATGTAAGTTGTTCGGTTTAAACCAGCATTTATTATAAAGGTATTCATTTTTAAGGTATTACCAAACCATTGATGAGATTTCTCGCAAATTATTACTACTGCACAGTTGGTCTCTATTGCCATCTTTGGTTGCAGTCGATTTGTCGCAATTATTAATTGCACAATCTGCTGCTAGTCTTTCTACCGCTTCCATTATGCAAAAGGTAACCCTCTGTACCGTTTCTTTGTTGACATATTTGCAGTCCATAGCTGCCCAATTGCCAAAATGTTTAGATGATGGGCACATCTTATGTATGACCACAGGTTTGCTGTTTTTACGTTCGGATGTGGAAAATTTTGGTAATACTCAAATACAGACCTTAAAAGACTTGTATTTTTATAAAACGGAAATGTATGATGAATTTGCTGATGTCGCCTACAAAATAGAGGAGAATTGGTGAAATGAAAGGTACTATATATTTTTTTATTAATATTTATTTAGAATAGAAATTTAACTGCCTGCACTTGTATGTCCAAAAAATTCTTGTCGAATTTTTGTTGGAATACAAAAAGAAGCATACGCTTTTTAAAACTTATGAAATGGCACAAATGTTTGCGGAAACACAGTTATTTTTACAAGCCCGATATGAGCATTAACTGTACGGCTATATTCCCATCTTGTTATTAAGTGCTAATATTTAACGGAATCATCTAACAATTTGTACCATTAATTAAATTTTGTTTTCAATAAATCAATTTGCACATAATTTAAATACAATTTCAATCAAAGATTGAAGCATTTTTAACATTGTTATCTCTATATAGATAATATCATTAAAAAAAGAATATTCCAATTGCAGTTGTATATTGTTATTTCTATGTAGGTATGTAATATCAGTAAGAAGTTACATCCCATAATGAAATGAATTTATACCAACTGCATAAAATACAAATTAAGCTAATTTTTCAGAAAGGAAGAAGTTCGAATTTTCACGCAAGAAAAATTTGACGGTGTTATATTTAAACTGGAATTAAAAATTGATAGATCCTTATGAAATTTAACTTCATATATAATTTACTTTTATATAAAACTTATTTATGCCTAATTTTAACTCAATACTAGTGCTTATAAGGGAGTTATGGATTTTTATTTTGGTTCTATGGATTATTATCAACATACATCGTCTGTAGTATAAAACAAGAAATGGGCTCTGGATCCTTAAAGGTAGCAGAATCGATTAAGCCACTAATGACTAATTTTAACTCAATACTAGTGCTTATAAGGGAGTTATGGACTTTTATTTCGGTTCTATGGATTATTATCAACATACTTCGTCTGTAGTATAAAACAAGAAACGGGCTCTGGATCCTTATAGGTAGCGAAATCGATTAAGCCATGGTATGTGTGTTTGTTAGAAGACGACAGACATATGTAAGAAGCGAATTTTCAATCATAAATGACGACCTCTGAAAATTTCATCAAAACAAAAGACAATTTTTCTCCTGCTATGATAAATAAGCAACAACAACAACACTGTGTATTTGAAAAAAGATGTATGTTTAGATGTATTTGGTTTCATTGCGCTATGTATTTTGTTTCGTATGTTAGTTTCATTTCGTTGTGTATTGTTTTTGTTTTTACTGGATTTTGTACGGGCTCGATTTGCGCAACCGAAACGAAATCGGGGTCGTTGCAATTTGTAAAACGTTGCAATGGCAAACCACTGAAATACCATAAAATTTCATATAATTCTTCCCTTTCGCTAAAGAAGAAATATGGGCTTAATATTTTCTGTTAGATTTTCATACAGTATTGTGTATCAAAATTTGTTTTAATTTTAACCTAATTTTTTTGGTTAATTCTACACTTGGGAGAAGAAATAAAAAAACAAAACAGCCACTGGAGCGTATGAGCTATTTCAAATTTAAACAGAAAAAACTTATAAGTAATTTGAAAGCATAAATATAATAGTACAAAGATGAAATAAAGCTTTTAAGCTCTTTTAAAAACAAAAAAAGCTTTTAGCAATAGTTAAATGTAAACAATAAAATCTCTTCTATTGTATATGTTCAACAAATTCTTAAAAATGTGGTGGTTCTCTTTTTTTTGTTGCTGTGTTTTGTTGTCCTTTGTCTGCTGGGATTTTCAGTTATTTTCTTCTGTCCTACTTTTTCCACTTCAAGTAACTGTTGTTTTGCAGACATGTGCTGTTATGTTTTGGTTTGCATTCCAAAGGAGTTAAAAACAGAAATAAAAAACGAACGAAACACACAAGAAAAACAGAACAGGAAAAAGACTGACACAAAAACACAGCATAACAAAATATTGCCAACAAGTAGCAGTAGTAGTTACCATTCGACTACGACAGCGAACGTTTGCTGTTAAATAAAAAAAAAACAACAAATACAAAGTGTTTTCTGTGCGTAGTGGCGAACGAATCAGTCAGTCATTATTATACCGGATTAATAGAGTTATGAAAAATATACGGTATTTTTAAAGTGCAGTGCAGGGTGAATGAAAAACAGCTCATCCAGCGCCATCATAATCAAATATTCATAAAATTAAGAAATAAAAAAAAAACAGAATGTTTAAGCAAATGCAACAAATTTGCTTGCTGCTAACATAGTTAAAAACAAAAAACATTAACAAAGTGTATGGTATGGTTGGTTATTTTACTTTGTGAGAGCTAGTAATGTGCTGTTGTGATTTTTTTTTGAAATTCTAGGAATTCTGAATTTTTAACTAAAAATGCTTTTGTTTTTGAAATGTGAAACCCTTTGACATTTTACCAGCATGTTAATTTATGCTTTGTTTTGTCTTATTTTAGAAATATGCTGATTTTTTATAAGATACAAATTGTGCTATTTTTGTTTAGGATAAATTACACAAAAATATTTCAAAATGTCAATTATAAAAGACAAATTGCAAAATTAGTTTTGTTTTCTATTTATTCGTAAACCATTGTTTTTCTCCTTATTTAGCAAAATTTTCTTTTTGAAAAAAAAAAAAAATTGTAAATATTATCACTTTCTATTCTTGTTTTTTATATTTAAACAAGTTTTTAATTTCATTTCTGAATGTGGACTTTAAAACAAATCAAAAATCTAATTTAAAACGTGATATTTTCACATTTTCATTACAATTGTTATTTGTATTTTATTGTGTGTTTATAAGCAGAGTACGTATTTTATTTGACAACAATATGTTGGCTTTAAATTAGATTTTATTATACATCATTTAAATAGATATAAAAATATGATTTTAATACTTGTCATATCTAGCTTTTTAAGTTTTCTGTTAAAATGTAGGAGACGAATTTAAGTTTACCAGTTTTGCAGAGTTACTAAATTAGGAAGGTTTTTAGTGAATATTTTTAAATATTTCCTAGAAATTTACAGAATTGGTTGAAGTTAAATAATTTTAGAAGTGGCGTAAACAGATTAGCCAAAGTTACTTGAACAGCAATCTTCTGAAACTCGTTGGTGGAAGACTATTCTAAATTGTTTTTAACGTTTTTTCTAACTACAGTTTACAATTTGTCAGTTTATTTAACGCATACTAACAAAATACGCAATATCGGTATAAATTTTCACCTATTTCCATACATGAGGCTCCGGATTACATGCATTTTTCGTACAAGTTTGTTTCATGTACGCAGAAATAACATAATAAAGTATGACGTTTGAAATCCTTCCAAATTTAGTCTTAACTTCATTAGGTTCTGGCTATATATGATCCCTTCCCCCTATATAGGGGGGATTGTGCAATCCGCCTTTTGAGTCTGAATTAAGTTTTGATGTCTTACCAAATCTTAAAAACATTCGGTTAGTAAATCAGTAATATCGGTCTACGTATGATATCAGTCCATACATATATAATTCTAGTTCCCTTAATGTCATCAGCATCAGGTTATGTTTGATATATGGGGTCCTTATCAAAAAATAAGTTTAACTTTCATAAATGACTAAAAGTAGCCATGTTGATATAGATCAATATTTATAAAATCTATTCATAATAGACACTATCCCTATATTAAGTTTTCTTTATGCGTACTCAGTTTAATATTAAAAGGACATAAAGATGGAGTTTCAATTTTATATAAAAAGTTAATATCAAATGAAGATGCGAAAGTCAGCTTCAAAATAATATGATTTATTTCAATTCATTAGGATTAAAAAATCAGAGTACGCAGAATTGCTATAACTGGAATCTATTTTCACAAGCATATCAACTTTTCTATGTGTGAAAGCTTTTTTTCAAAATTGTATGAAGTAAAATTTAATTGTAATAATTAAATTTTACTTCATAAGGATCGGGCTATAATTGTTCCTGGCCCCATATGTGGCCTTTAAAAAATTACTTTTTAGCTAATAGCTGAAATATTAGTATGAGGATAAAAACCGGCATTAAAAAGTTGTATACGTGCCACGCCCACTATTTTTAGTCATTCCATTTTCCATTTCCATCAAATTGATGACTCTAATTGTTGCAGCTTTTTTTTAAATTTTAATTAAGAATTTGCAAACATAAAATAAATAAGGCAATTACGTACAAAAAGGTAAACAATAAAAATCACAAATTTCTAACCACAAAGAAATCCTCTTTAACGAATAACAACTTTTTAATTTGTCTCATAACCATCTATCAACTTGAATACCTTTACGGCTCATTTAAACACCAAAAAACTGTTACAAATAATGTGTGTTGGTGTTTCACTAATTAACTACTTAAAACAAAACCAACTTTTACACTCAGCCACAAAACGTAACAATTTAATTAAAACCTTTTTTTCATTTTAACCCAAAAAAAAGAAAATACTTAAAAAATTCATTAGGAAATTTGCATATTTTAAACACAAAGTATTTTCATGCTTTATTCGCTCACATAACATTTTTGTGAAAAAACATAATGTAACAAAGCTAACAGACAATTTGTTTTTAAAATTTAATAACTCGTTTATTTTTTTTTTGTTTAATTTATTAAAAAACTCAAACTCCACCTGTTTTGTCTTGTCTTGTTTATTTTACAGCATCATAAAACAACAATAATTCATTGCTTATAACAATAGCAAACAGCAGCATATAACAGCAAAACATCATCAGCAACAAAAATATGTAATAATATCAAACCATTAACAGGAAACAACAAAAAAGAAAACCATTTAATCATCATCATCATCATTATTATCATCGTTATTGTTTGTTATATTAAACTTACTCTTTGTTTCAATTTTTTGTTCTTTCTTCTACTTGGACTCCATTTTCTATTTATTAAAAATAACTACAACAACTAGTTCAAATATGAAATGAACAACAATAATATGAACAAAAAAAAAAAGTATTCAAACAAAAAAACATGTTCTCTACAGGATATAACAGGATAAAACCTAAAGAATACATTGTGTTAATGTTCGTGAAAAAGCAATAAAGAGTTTAATGCTACAAATTTGTGCAAATAAAGTGTTTTGTTTATCTGAAGAGTGCAATATTAATTATTACATTTTATTAAATCACTAAACACCATAAAATGTTTAATATAATAAAGCAGTAATTAAATTAAAACAAATTAAAATTAAATTCATAAAACAAAAGAGCTTAAATCAAATTTGAAAAAGCAACAAAATCTATATACGTTTAATCAAACCGCAAAAGTATGCATAATAAAACCACAATTGTTTAACACATAATAACCCAACAAACAACCAAGCAAATATTCTTCCGCAGCAGCAGCATTAAAAAATCAATTTCATAAAATATTCTATAATAAAAAAAAATTACAAAAAAATATATATTCCTAAAAGAATCAAAAAAAGAAAGAGTGAAAAATATTATAAATTGTGTATTGTGTTAAAGTATAAGAGTGTAAGTGAATATATCCTTTTACTCTGCTTAGGGGTTTAAGTCATTATGGTTAAAAAAAAAATATTGTAAAAATCTCAATCACAGTGGTTTAAATTTGATTTTGGTTTGGGAAATTATTAAAAGCAGCAAAAAATTTTAAATTTTATTTTTTTAAGAATAAGGACAAATAACATTCATATAAAAAGTTAGTTACATATTTATTTTATAGATGGTGCATAGTTTGTCCAAAAGTTCGGAATAAAGGCTTATTTTAGATTTAGATTTCTTCATCAAATAGTCGGGTTTCTTCATCTTTTTCAAATTCAATCCATTTTGTCTCCAATAATCATTATTATTCTTACAACTAATTTTATTTCATTTGTGTGCTGAGCTCCTTCATCTCATGATTGAGCACTAGTCAACACCATTTTCGCCTACAAATCTCCACCAGTATGGGTGGTCAAATATCAGTCTTCCTTATTCTTTCGGCCCCAAATATATGAGAGATCTTACAAAAGTTGCTCTTCACCAAATCATGCAAACAGAACACCAACTTAAGCCTTTTGACTGTCTTTTTGTAATCTATAGGGTGACGATCGACTCCCTCTTGGAAAATATTAAATTTGCTAATCACCTGGACAGTCGGTGGTCGGGTGTAGCCCTTAATCGGAGGTTAAATAGGTAGTTCGATCGAAATGCCTACTAAAATTTTTATATAGCACACGAATATATGCATCAGTTTAGAGTTTTTCAAAGAGCGAAATTATATCCTCTTGGACTTCTTTACAGCCAAACGCTGCTTCTGTGTCAATGAAATGCTAGACTGGCATTATACGGTTTATTCGATGAAGCTATTTGAAAGTTGAAAACACCATTCGGGATATCTAAATAAAGGATTGTTATGTCATTGCTTTCACTATGCTCTTTACTTTCTTCTCATTAATTAATCCTATCGCCAATAGAAGTGAAAATTGTGTTCCTTTGAACTTTTCATTTCCCTCGAAGGAAAATTGCATCGTGAACTTGTGAACAATTCATTCACAATAGTTGATTTTGTACGGAACAACGTTTACAAAATTTCATCAACAAATTTCACAACATTTATACTTTATTGCTCAACTGTTAACAAATTGCCTACTTTTAGGCAGTATATATTTATAATTTTATTTGCATATTTTATGTACAATCTATATAAAAATCAAGATTTCTACTCTGCATTAAGAGTGAAATGTTTAAATAAAATTTTGAATTATCATTAAAAGAGCCGTTAGTAGATTTCATTCTAAACTTATAATAACATTTAATATTAGAGTTTTTATTATAAAACGAAATTTTATTTTTAAACCCACTGTGACTGAACATAATATTTAGCTTTAAAATTTGTCTTAAACAATTTTTGCTGCTGTAGCAAAGCTTTTTTTTTAAAGTGTGAATTATATACTTAACGCATTATCGTTACAAAACATAATGACTTAACTTTAGTCATGCCATGATTTATAGTTAATATTTTATTTTCTTACTTGTTTGGGGATTTTTCCAGTCTCCATTTTGTGCTTCAATAAAAATGGCAGTTGCCCAAAAATAATTCTATAAAAATAAAACGCAAAAATAAAGAAGAAAGAGTGAAAGCTATAAAAAATGCCAAAAATAAAGTAAAGAAATTCTTAAAATTTAACAAAAGCCAAAGATACTTATTTGACTATATAACACCAAACAAAATAACAGAGCTGTAATACGACCAACACCAGCAGCAGCGTTATTTACACACTCACACCAGCAGCAGCAACAAAAATAGCAACAACAAGATCCTTGGAATGCGACCCGAGTGGACAATATAGCGCCAAATAATGAACCAAATATAGATAATAAAAAGAAAGAAATACTTTCCTACAGACTCTATACAATTCAAAGTGAGTATTCAACAATTTTGCTTTTATTATTTTATTTATTTTATAAACGAAATAGCAAAAAAGCTTTAAGAAATAGTTGCCTATTTAGCATATTTTTATTCATAACTTGGTTAATCTCAAACCGTCTTGCTTACTGGTCATAATTGGTTAGGTGTGTTAATAAAATACAAAGTGAAAAAGAGCTTCTTTTAATCGGAGGACATACATGAAATTTATTTTAATCATAAAATAAAAACTACTTAACTAATGAAAGAGTAGACAAATTGCAAATTATTTTTAATTTATGTTTTAGTTTTTTTTTTTTTTAAGTTTAGGATTTTACTTTTCCCCTTAACTAATAATTATCTTCGTATAAATATTTTTTTATTAAATTATTTTTTTTGATCCCTTTGAGAATTTATTTATTTTTTCCGTAACACTTTATTTAGTTGTGTTTTACAGTTCTTTTATGTCCAGATTTAGTTGTATATTGCCTTTTGTTAATTTCACTTTATACAAAGTTTTGTTCATCTATTCATTGCCTACTTTTAGGCGACGGGGATTCATAATTTTATTTGCATACTTTGTACGTCAAGCTTATTAAAATTCGGATTTTTTTGTATAATCCTATTTTTTTGTACAAAATATAATATCCACTATTTAAATTAGACAGAAAATGCAAATGTGTTTTGATAAATTACAAGTTTTAATTAAATTTTATAATAAGCTTAGTTTTTTTATGTTTTTTTTTAAAGTGGTAAAAAATCTTAATTAAATATACATATTAACAATAGTTTAATTTATTATGTTAATTAAAACATTTGTTTTTATAGGAAAAAGTTTTTAAAATAGTAGTTGTTATTTAAAAAGTTGTAATAAGGTAAAAACAGGTGTAATTTTAATTATTTTTAATAATTAATATTTGCATTTAGATTTTATTTGTTAAAACAAGGTTAATAGGAGGATGTATACTACATCAAATCCGATGAAATACACCTAGGCCATAACTGTTGTGCGCTTCTTTTCAAGCAAGAAAAAATTTTTTGTTGGTAAAAAAATTCACTGAATTTATTATCTTTCAATAATCAGAAATTCAGTTTTACGTATGTAATTCCTTAGAATTTTTGAGAGGAATGCTATTTCCAGAATAATGATACTTGGATCTTACTTTCACGAATACCTGACAGTGCTTAAGAATGTGCACCACAGTTTCATTGACCAATTATTTGTTTCCCTTATCCTATGTGTCTACTCTACGTTCCATCATACTAACCTTGGACTTGGTAATTTTTAGGAGATTTGTCGTCTTGCCCTCATTACCTTACCCTAAGGGGTGACCTTAATTTTTAAATAATTTGCATTCCTCAGGCTAACTATTTCGATCTCCCTTCCATTTAAAGCTAATAATTCGGACTTTCGTTGCTGACTACTCCCGAGTGACCTATTATCCATATGATGCAAACCTTACCTCTGGTAGAGTATTCAGTTAATGCATTCTTACAATCTAATAAGATCATAGATTTATCTTTATCACCAGATATCGACTAAATTGGCTTTTGGCTGTCGGTAAATATATTAAGGCCTGTCTAAAATTTTGACTTGAAGCTTGTGTTGTGATTAGGTACATATCTACATTGAGCAATTCGTATATGAACGGATTTCTAAGAGTATTTACTCTAAAGTGACGAAGACATTCCTCCTGGGATCAGCGATCAGGCACGTTCAATGTCAATGTGTACGACGACAGGTCCTACAGCCTTGATGGACATAGTACTCATTGCAGCACCACTTATACCCATGCTGTCTGTCTCTAGAGTCTCTGTCGTAGTTTATATATAAAAAATAAGAAACTATTTGTCACGCAGAAACCAGAGGATTAAAATCACATTTTAAGAACATTTCTTAGAATTTCAATCTACTGTTCACTGAAAAATATTAATTTTCAAATTTGTGTTGTACAGCTATTTAAAGAATTGACTTTGTATATGAAATAAGTTAACTTAATAAAACTATAATTATAAACTTTTGTGACTCGATTTATAGTTAATATATTATTTTCACGCATTCCGGGTACTCATGAATATTCCAAGAAGTTATTTTTAGGCAAACTTAGAAAAGATATTTTCAAAATATTAAATATTTTTGCTTAAATGATCCATGGGAAATTTATATTCTCGAATATTTTAAGAACTTGTTTTTTATACTTTTGTAAAAGAATAGCATATTTTACGGGAAAGTCATATTATTGAAGTGTAAGCTATATTTTTTTAACTACACCTTTATAAAGCCATTATGTAATATTAGGACTAAGATTCAGATTCTATTAGCACTGATGTTCCTTGTTGATCATATGCTCTATGTGGTTGGTGTCTCCATATCAATTTCCGGTCATGGTGTAATACTCTACAGCACTTTAAGCAATTAAACAATTATCCCCTTATTCATAGACAGCATTTTTTTTATAAAGGGCTTATAAAACAAAACTTTCATACGAAATTTGATTTATAAATCGTTTATAAAATAAAAATTTGTTTATGAATATGGTTTTTATTTTATATTTAATTTTTTGCTTTCCTGGTTCTCAAGATGCAAAATTAAAAAAAAATATTTTCAAAATATTGAAGATTTATATTTAAATGTTTCATAGGAATATTAATATTTTCGAATATTATGAAATTTAATTATCAATATATTTTAAATATCACACTGTGTTTAACAATTTAATTTATTATGATTATTTTTTAATGAAAAACAAAAATTTATTACTGTATATTGCCCTTAAGAAAAATCTCTTTATTTTTCATTTTCATGCTCTTTGTAAGATTTTTCAAAAAGTGTTCTGGTTGTTATTATGAAATATTATCCTGCTGGTTTTTTCCTTTTTTTTAAATAATGTTGTGACAATATTTATTACTTTTCGAACTTCAATGAGTTAAAGGGTATAATAAAACTATTAAAATCATTGATTAAATTTTTATTGATTTCATATTATATGTGTACATAGTATTATATGAATACATTACTTTTAACCACTGTACCAATATCAATGAAACTAATTAATTTATTTTGATATTTTAATTTTTAAATTATAAACCAAAATTTTGTGGTTTTTAAAACCTAAAATAAATTTTATTTTGGGTTCAATTCAAACTTTAAATAAGTTAGTAAAACTATTTTACATAAGTTTATTTTTATAAAAAAACACCCACATAAAAGAAAAATGAGGACAGACATGAAAGTATAAGCATTATTTAGCTGTAGATTGAAAGCCATCCATCCATTCATTCCTTTCGTAAACCCTTAAAATAAACACTTAAAAACTACTCAATCAATGTTTTAAAACTTTTCCTTTAGTTTTTTTTTGTTGATTTTTTATGTTTATTTTTTAAGATATATATTTTTTTATACAAAAGAAAACATAATCTAAAGCGTATTCTTTAGTTAAGCTTTAGATTTCTATTAATGTCATGTTGTAAATATTTTTGTAACTGAATTATTTTCTCACTTCACTTTCTATTTTCCTGGGTTTACTCAAGTGCTGTTACTGGCTGTAGATACTTGTAGCAAAAAGTAAATGTGGCACCAACATAACATAGTTATATTCATGTAAGAAAAAAAATTATTTATTTGTATTTATACTAGAACATGTCTACAGATATTTAATACTTTTTTAAGTTAAAGAGTGTTTTTTTTTAAGAAATTCATATTTTTGTAAAAAAATTTTATATTTAATACCAATCGGCTCGAGTGTGTTCTTCTGTCTGCACTTTTGTCCGGATGTCTTTCAGGCTTCCTAGCTGTCTTTTTGATTTTTTGGATTGAGGACGAAATCTTTTGAAAACTATTGCAATCAGCTCGTTATATCACGCAGTCCCCATACAAAACCGCTATGACGTCATAATTATATTTGATGAGTTTTTTGACTGATATTTTAGTAAAAGATTTAATATCTTTAAATTTATTTTAAAATATGTATAACCCTTTTTCTAAGATTTCCTACAAATGTATTATTTCTAACACCGTCTTCATTGAAATTTGTGATTTATAAAGTTTGAGAAAACTTTTTAAATTAGGGATTAAAAATTCTAAAATATAAAAATGCTTTAAGCAAATATGTATATATTTATTGAAATAAATAGAACACAGGGTAATGTTGGTATATAACTTAATGGACTACTTTTAACTAAAGGACATTTTGTAGTAAGGATATATAAGGCGACTTTTCGATATCACTGCACTTGCATCATCAATTTATAATAATGTCACGAATCTTTTGATGCCAGTAATAACATTTACTAGTATGTTTGTGTTAATAAAGTTAACTTTTTGACATTTATGTCAATGATATCAGTGTAAAAAATAAGTTTAAGGCATAATTAAATGCAAACAGACAAACATATGTAAAAAAGACCTACCAAAGATATTTTGATATTTTAAGAAATTACTTATAAAGAATATTTAAAATTTATAATGTAATAAAAAATGTTCGTAGTAATGAATGTAAAACAAAGAAAACTAATTAAAAATTAAGAATTTTTTCGCGTCATGTATGAAATTTTGTAATAAAATAATGAAAAACAAGTCAGAAGACTGTGAAACATAAATACCTTTCGTTAAAGAAAAACTTATATTTTTTAATTAATTTAATTTTTACTTTTTATACGCAATATCTTGATAAATATTATGAAAAAATTTGTTGTGATATTATTTATTCTTACTCTGTGAATTATAGTCCAACTACAGCATTGGTTTGTAATTTGTATATTTTTTTTCTCCCACACTGTAAACAAATGTACTTTTTTGTTTCTATTTATTTGTTTATTTATCAAAAATCACATTATTACAAACAAATACTAAAAAGCTTACTGTGATAACAATGAATATTACATTATATATTCTTTTGTTCCTTTTTTATTTCCTTGACAAATGTTTGTATCCGAACTTTTGATTTTGAATTTATATTTCATACAGAGACCTTTTTATAAAAATAGAACAGCTTTTCCGACAACATAAGTAAACATATTTTCTTTAAAACCAAAATATGTTCAATATGAATATTAAGAAATACAGAGGAAACTTGAATTAAAGGAAAACCGTAATTGTATTTAAGCAAGTAGAAAAGTATAGTACGGCATTGTCGACCATATGATACCCTGCATTACAATAGTGCTCAAATGACCTATTTTTAGGGAAGAAATAATGCACCGATCTCAACCATTTTCAATAGCGTTCGTTCCTGGACCAAAGAAAAGTAATCAAAAGTCATCAAATTATTTTGAAAATTGCGACTTGTAGCCTGCGCACAAGTTCAACATGGAATCACAGACAGTTGGACATAGCTAAAATGACTCTGATTCCGTAATTCCGAAACGATTGGTATACTTTAATGTGGGTGTATAACCAATATTTTTGGGTGTTACAAACTTCAGCACCAATTCATAATACCCACACTTTAATGGTGTAGGGTATAAAAAGTTAGCAAATTATAAATTGCTGTTTGGTTTAAGTTCAGATGTATGATTTATAATTCTCAAATAGTTTATGAGATTTTTTTTATAAAATATCTAAAAAACATGAACAGAGAAGGCAGGAATTGAAGTATCGATGTTGCTTATCGTTGCTTAATAATAACAAAGCATGAGCAGAGGCTGAAATGAAGTCCTCTTTTGAAATTCCAAAATCAAACTGTGGGTGATTGAATTCCAAAGGCAATTAAGCAGAAAAGCGTTACTAACTATTTATGTATTTTTTGTATCAAATAATTCTCTTAATTTCATCTAGGTTTTACTGTAACATAACCAAAATACTAAAAAAGGATTCATTTACCTAAACCAATGTTTATTTGCTTTTTAAAAAAACTAACAAAAAAAATATATATATATATATATATATATATATATATATATATATATTAATAAAAAAAAATAAACATAATAAAATTGTTACGAAAACAAGACCCATAAATGAAAGTACCACAACATTGTAGAAAGTATTTAAGAATTTGCAAACTGATTTAAACCAATTTCAAACACAACAGCAATAAAGACAAACAACATAGTTACATTTACATATATGTACACTAACTGTTACATAAAGAGTGTTACAAAACTCACGATCAATAAAAATTTTCTACTTACTACTAACTTTTAAGAACAGTTATAGGCAACTGGAATGGTATCATATTTTTAAAAATTTTGCGACACCCTTTAGAAAATATAGTAAATAAATACAAATGAAATATTTTCTCAAACAATCGTTCGAATAGGTTTTATATTTTGATTTCACTTCTTCGCCTTTAACAATCCAAATAAACTATACTCTTGTGTATTTACAAATGTAAGTGTATAGTATTACAAACATATACATATGTATGTATGTACAACTCACATTCCTGTAGTTGGAGGTTTCCCCTGTTTAGGCGTGTTGCTTGGTCTCATATTGTATTAAAACTTTACTTCTTTTATGTAGACTAAATGCATTATTACAAACACTAAAGTAATAATTGAATATTTACAGGATAATTAAAAAGAATATTAAAAAATATGTGTATTTAAGTAAGAAATTATACAATTAAAAATTGTTGTATACATTGTTCCCCTGCAAAACTACTGGGTTTTGTTAGTGTGTATGTATGTGTTTTTGTGCGTACATATGTGCGTAAAATTGCTTTTATTGTAATTTCATGTAAATTGCTAAATTCCTTCAAATAGTTTTCCTTTTTTTTTTTTGATTTGAACTTAAATCTTTTTTATTTTATTTCTGTATTTTATTGCACATTGTGGCTTAGAACAGGATATTGGCAGAAACCCTGACCCCGACGTTTATACATATTAGTTTTTAGCATAAAACTAGGTATTCGTTTTTTTATGATTTGGGTTTTTATTATATTTTGCCAAGATTGTGTTAAGTATATTTTAGTATGCATATAGAATAATTAACGTTAAATATTACTAAAATAAACATAAAATCTGTATAGAAATTAGCTGCAAAGTGTTTCTGGAAGTTTCTAAAGATCATAAAGCAACAAAGTATTTAGGTTGTTTTTTCTTGTGTATTTGAGACAATTTTGGGTTTTCTGAGAAAAAAGGTGGGGGGTATAATTACATTACGAAATTCCTTACAGCTTTAATTACAATTGTAACTAACTACAAATTAATTGTAATGGAAATATTAATCAATGTAATAGTAGTGGAATAAATTAAATTACAAGTAGAAATGCTAAAAGATTAAAAAATCTTTAATAATTATTTAGTTAGTTAGTAAGTTAGTTAGTTACTTTATTTTGTCCAAATTTGTACAATTTTTCCTTTTTTTTAAATTCCTTCATTCCGCAACACTTCACTTTCAACAAATTTATTCAAGAGGACTTCAGGTAGTATGAGCAATATTATTACTGCCATATTGCGTATTCGCAAACAAACTTTGTTAGTTACAGTTACTTTCAACTTGTCTGTTAAATTACAATAACAAATTGCAAACCTTGAAAATGTTTATTTCAATATTTTTTTTTTCGAAGTAAAACGATGTCTTTCTTTTTACTTTCAGTTTCACCTTTCTTTATAAATATTAAAAAGCCTCCAGACATAATAGTGTTGATTTGACTCATAAAATTATAGACAAATTTAAAATAACATAACCCATCTTTTAAAAAAACTAATACAGAGTGTGTGGAATTTTTCAGGGTTTTATCAAAGAAATTTTAATGAGTTTTTTCTAGTTATTTTTTTTAAGAAAGGAAATAATAAAATACTATTTATATTTAACTTTTGAAACTAAACGGCATTTTAGTTATATTCCATAATAATCAGTGAAAATGACTGGTTAGGGCGGTTATGAGTTTATCAAAGCATAATTATTATAATTTTCTTTTGTTAGTGTGAGTAGGCATGTTTCTGGCAGTGTATGTGTGTGATTCAGTGTAATGTTTAATGTCTAACTGCTTAAACATTTAAAACTTTTTATTTGTTGTTGATTTTGTTCTTTTATATAGCATTTCCTTGAGGGTTTTTCGTTTATTCATTATTATTGTTCATTTATTTTTGTTCTTTTTTTTCATTTGTTACAAAAGAAAATTATTGCTATTGTTTTCTTTTGTATGGTGATTTGGAACAAAGTGTCAATGAAAAATTTTTAATTTTCAATAATTATTTAAATAATTTTGTTTAAATTTCTAGAGAAAAGTTATAAAGTTGATTTATATAAAAATATAATAAAATTTTAAGCAATTTACTATAAAACGTTTTAAATGTTTTTTTTTATATATATATATATCTTGAAACGATTGCTTCCATGTAACAGCCATTATTTAGGGTTATTCTAGAAAGGCTTATGAGCAGACCATTTGTTCACACTTTTTACTTTTGCACTTAAAAAATATTTGCCCTTAAAAAATCGTGAGACTTTATAAACAAAAAAAAAAGTTGCAGAGAATTCCATTAATCACTTTAACATTAAATAATATCACTTTAACATTAAGTTTAAATTTTTTAAACAAAATTTTAAATTGTTTGATTATTTTAACGTGGTTGTTAGTTATTAAACATAAAATAATAATAAAGAACAGATGTTTTAGTTTATGAGCCATAAAATATTTAAAATATTTCCGTTTTTATAACGAGCAACAAATAAATAAAATCTGACAAACAACAAGTGGCAACCAATCTTATATACTTAGATTTTATTAGAAAACAAAAACAGCTGCTAAATAAAACAACAGTAACAATAAATAGTTTTAGTAGAAGAAACTTTTTATTATTTAAAATAAAATTAAATAAAATCGCCAATAAAAATATTATTTTATTTTTCGTGTTTTTTCATATTCTTCACATTCTGATATATTCAACAGATATGACAATATTTACCCTGTAGTTTTACTGTATCAAACTAATCGGGCTTTAGTTTAAAAGAAAGCCTGCTGTTGTGTTTTACAAAACTTTACTGCAGGAAATCGATGCTAAACAAGTATATCCCTATTTTCACTAGTCTACTACATAGTAGAAACTTTAGTTAGTTAGTTTACTTTAGTATGCTGGAAATTAATGTATGTCTAAGAACATATTTTTATTTTTGAGTGGGTGTAAGTGAATATGATTTTTATCTTTTCGAAGGTCATTTATTCGATTAAATTTGTTTATACATGTCTGTCAGTCTGTCTCTCTTTCTGTCTATCATTTGTCGAGAGTTTATTATTATTACCACTACACAAAAATAATAGAGAATAACAAAAAATAATATTTAACATTTACTTAAACCTCATTAGAAGACAACAAAATATGCAAATAGCTAAATACTCATACAAACACACTCTCGAGGAGCAAATTATGAATAAGAGGATTTATGAAAAAAAAAATATATATAGAGAGAAAATGTGAGGCAGAAAACAAAATAAATACTGTGGCATCAAATTGTCGTCTATTTTGTTTGTCATTATTATTATCTATCTACAGTCTTCATCATATTGACTTGTTCATGTCTTGTCTCGTTATTTCTTATTCTGTTTGACATTGTTTATAAATTGTGGAAAAAATTGAAGTTAGCACAGTGAAGCAGCAACAATTTTATATATAATAGTTTGTAAAACATTATGTAAAATAGACCAGATTATTTAATTAGTCCAGTATATAGTCTGACATCCGTTTTTAGTATGGAAATTAGACTATTCTTTCATGTGTACTAAAGTGATTACACTATAGTCCAGTCTCTACTATAGCCTATAGTCTAGACTACAGTCCAGTGTATAGCCTGGAGTATAGTCTAGTCTACAGTGTAGTCTTTAGCCTAGTATATAGCCTAGTATAAAGCCTAGCATATAGCCTAGTATATGGCCTAGTATATAGCCTAGCCTAAAGTCTATTCTATAGCCTAGTTTATCGCATCGGCTATAATGTAGGCTATTGTCTCGACTATAGATTAGTCTTTAGTCTCGACTTAAGTCAAGTTTATAGTATTTTTTTTTTTGTAATAAATTATTAATGATCTACACATAAATAAAGTTATGTCTGGAATATATTATAGGCTTTAGTCAAGTAAATTGTCTGTTCTATTCGCTAGTTCATAGTCTTTGTTAGTCTCTAAGGAGTGAGATCGAAAAATTCTTAACACACGTTTTTCATTACATTTTTCAACCAAAGTATTATTTGATTTTTTTTTGATCAAGTTACCTTTGAAAAACATGTCAGTTATTATGTGTAATGTCAATTATATTAATTTTTTTGTTAATCTGATTAAAATGAGTGACCAGAAAAAAGTGCGTACTGAAATTATTAAATATTTTCAACTAAACCCAACTTGGTCTTACAAAAAGTTGGCCAAGCATACAAAGGTCTGCCGTCAAACTGTTTCCAATGCTATTAAACAGTACCGGGAGAACTTGCCAGTTGATAGAAAACCTGGTTCAGGTAGAAGGAATGGTCCACATGATGTTTCTAAAGCCAAAAAATAGAACGCATTTTCAAAAGAGCTCCCAACACATCCGGTAGGAAAGCAGCTCGGTTAGCTCAGTGCTCGGACTATTTGGCACGAAAAGTTAAAGCTAATGCAGGTTTAAAAACATACAAGGCTCAAAAAGTTCCTGACAGGAACGCTGCTAAAAATTTAGAGGCCAAAAACAGAGCACGGAAACTGAAGTCAAGTTTTATAAAAAAATATTCTTGCTGCATAATGGATGACGAAACGTATGTTCTGGCAGATTTTTCGCAACTTCCAGGTCAAAAGTTTTATGTTGCTGATGCTCGAGGGAATGTTGAAGAAAAGTTTAGGACCCAAAAGCAGACAAAATTTCCCAGAAAGTTCTTGGTATGGCAAGCAATATGCAGTTGCGGCAAAAGAAGCCAATCATTTGTTACAACGGGCTCTATAAATACCGAAATTTACATCAAGGAATGTTTACAAAAAAGGCTGCTTCCATTCATAAGACTTCATAATGTGTCCACTTATTTTTGGCCTGACTTGGCATCCTGTCACTATGGTAAACAAGCCCTTGAGTGGTACAAGAACAATAATGTGGTATTTGTACCAAGAGAGGCAAATCCTCCAAACTGCCCGGAGCTAAAGCCAGTGGAGAGATATTGGGCTCTTGTTAAAAGAGAATTGAAGAGTACAAAAAAGGTGTCCAAAAGTGTGGTAGATTTTAAACGAAGATGGACTTCATGTTCGAGCAAAGTGACAGAAAGCAGTATAAAAACGTTAATGGAAGGGTTTCCGAAAAGGGTTCAAAATTTCATCACTAGTGATTAAAACTATAAAAATATTTTTTTTTTTGTAAATTGTAATAATAATTTGAATCAAATAAAAAAAAAATAAAGCTGTAAGTTTAGTGGTTTCTTTTTTATAAACATATATGTATGTTAAGAATTTTTCGATCTCACTCCTTAGTCTAGACTATAGTCTTTATTCTGAATTATAGTTTGGACTAAAATATCGACTATAGTCTTGTCTATGAACTAGACTTTAGTTTAGTCTAAAAATTTGGACTATAGACTAATCAATAACCTGGACTTAAGTCTTGTCTCTGGTAGGTTAGTGGTTAGTGTCCTAGTCTGGTAGACCGGAGGTGGTGGGTTCGATTCCCACCTGTGGCACTGGTTAAGGAGCGCAGAACAGGACCGATAGAGGCCTAGGTGTAATTTTTCTTAGTTTCTTTCAAACTAACTAACTAACTAACTAACTAACTAACTAACTAACTAACTAACTAACTAACTAACTAAATAACTAACTAACTAACTAACTAACTAACTAACTAACTAACTGTAGTCTTGTCTATAATCTGTTTTTATTTTGATTAATGATCTGTACTATTTGCCTATAGTCTAATATGGATCATAGTTGGCACCATAGTCCAGTTAATAGTCTGGACTATAATCTAAAATTATTGATTCATAATTCTGACCCAGAGTGCTTTGTCCTTATCATAGATATGTATTTAGTCATTAGTTTGATTTTAACATATAATTCCTTAAGAGTATCTTAAGTGTAAGTGAAATGAACCCAAATAAACAAACATACATACATTCATAGGTATGTAGAAACATAAATACATATAATTTATTTAACACTCACACAAAAAAGGAAACTTTGAAAGAAAATCCCCAAAAATATTGGCAAAAAACCCCATATGAAGAACTATAACCATAAGTGATGTGTTATAAAATATAATAGAGTTTTGTTACTATTTCATTCATATATTCTTTCATTCGTTCTGTCTATTAAGCTCCCATATACTTACTGCTTCCTTTAGCATATTTTCAATTGAATGTGTTGCTTGCTAAAGTTAGAGACCATGATGGTGATGATGATGAGTGAACATTTCGAAGTGGAAGTAGTGTAATGAAGTGTTTATTATATTCCTTTTTTCGTTTTTTATTATTTCTTGACTTTATTATATCCATTTCTATTTATTTTCACATATTTTGTGGGAATAGATGGTAGTTTTTTATGCTTACATGTTGTGTTATGTTTTATTTTGTATCATATTTATAATTTTATCATTATAATAATAATTGCACTTGGAGAAAGTTTCAAAACGTAAGTTAAAGTTAAATAAATTCAAAAAGGAAAAATGTGATGAATTTTCTGTAAGGAAGAGGTTGAACAATCCTCTAGAGTAATACAACCATAGTTTTCATCTGATTGAAACTGTTTATAATGAGATAAAAAATGAAATCGAAATAGATAATATCTTGAAGTTTTTATATTTTTTCCAGAGTATTTTTGCTCTTCCCATATGTGTTTCTTTAAATTATTATTTAATGTTTTTTTCATACGCATATTTCTATTTCTATTTCGATTTCCATTTTTTTATTTTTTTGTCTGTTTTGTTTAGATCTGTTTTTGCTTAGTACACAGTTCAATTAAGTTTCATTTTAGTTTCATTCTTCAGATGAGATGTCAATTGGATAATAAAATCTATTTTAATAGTTATATGCTTTTTATATGGTAAAACATTTTTAGCCCGGCAGTTAGGGGAGACTAACTGGAATAAACTGCCAGTTCCTCTAAATGCGAACGAACATTTATTTCTCCTTTTATATTTAAAACAATAACAATTTTAAGAATTTATTGTTTTTTTTTCAATATAAAACTAGAAAATTCTTGTTCGTTCGCATTTAGAGGAACAGGCAGAAAATATTTATTTCTTCGAATTCCCTCGGCAACAGTCGATCTCTTTATTCCCATTTTATTACTTAGTTTGCATAAGGTGACTATTGTTTAGTTACCTAAGGAAACTAAGTAGATGATTGACTACACTTTACATTACAAAGAGCGACCAAGTGTTATATAACTTAAACACATATGTATACAGGGATTTGAAACAACTATGTAGTTGTCTAAAAGATATACATTGCCTCCTTACAACAAAATTACTTACTAGAACTCATAACTATAATGTAAAAAAATAAATTGTCTCCACATGTATGTATCATTCATATACATTCATATAAAACTCCTACTCCTGCTGCTAACAAATTCTATTTTATGTTATGGCTGCTTCTTAAACCAAAAATTACGCCTCATAGATTTTTACTTGCGGCTACTTTGAGACCATGTAGTATGTAAGAAAAGAGAAAAAGCAAAATTAAATTAAATTTTCTTAAAGTATAACATGCTTTACTTCATTTCACATTCATTAGAAACCAATAAAACTCCTCAAAATTGAAAATTTATTATAAGAACTTCAACCGAAATATTGTGTGGCAATTGCTTGACCTTTTTAAAACAATTTGTTAAGTTTCCTTAAAGTACTCTTCACAATATGCTTGAGTAGATTTCAGTTACTGAATACTGTTTAAAAAACATTTTTTAAATTTTCCATTACTCTATAAGTTTTCTAAGTAAGTTTTCTTTTCTTTAAAATAAATTTAAAATTTATTAAAGTAGAGAGTACATGAGTATTGTAAAAAAATTTAAATAATTTCTACATCGATTCAGTAAGTCTGACAGTCTTTGAGTTCTTGTAAACCATGTGTGATAATTTGATGAAATTTTGAAACTACTTTTTTTTGACTACAGCTATCTAACAAACACTAATGAAATTGAGCAAAAATAAGTTTAATGTAGATGTAAAGTCCTCTATCAAATGCACAGAAACGTTGAATGCTATTGAGTCTAACGAACACGACAGTTTCATATTTTGTGTGTAAAATAGAACAACTTTTTAAGCCCTTTTTGTTAGTACTTTTTTAAATGCTTATTTGTAAGCGAGAGCGTTAAGTAGTTGCATTCGAGCATTGCTTATAACAATAACGCTTTTATAACTTTTTAAACTCTTTATTTCGACGTAAAAAAAACTTTACCTTTTGAAAATAATAGCCCAGCAGTTCGACGGTACAGTCCCGAACTGACCACTTAACCTACCACTTGTGGTAGCCCCTAGCCACCTGACTACCCAGGTGACCGACCATTTTAACATGGGCTTGTCCTACGAGGAAATCAATCGTCACTCTACACCCTACAAAGAGATAGTAAAGAGACGATTGCCTCCGCTCTCGCTTACAAATGGGACACTAAAGTGACGACTGTCTTCATTCTCGATTACAAAGATTTTATTTGTGACGAAAGACCAAAAAAAAAAAAAAAAAAAATACGAATTAGAGTCTGCCGGGTGTTAATGGAACTAAAATTTAAAAATTTCAAGTGTCTACTCTCTAGAATACTATGAGACAATAATGTGACGATTGACCCGAAAGATATAAATTTTAGTCAACCAGATGGTGGTATATTAGTAGAAAGTAATAAACATTTCTTTAAATGATGGGTAAAATAACTACTTTTGGAAGTACATCAAAAAAACTACTTTTAAGAGTATAATCTTTAGGTTACTTGAGGATAGTAAAGAGACGACTGTCTCCGCTCCCGCTTACAAAGAGGACACTAAAGTGACGACTGTCTTCATTTTCGATTATAAAGGGTACATTCGTGACGAATGACGAATTACGATCATCCAGGTGGGTAACTAATAGTGGAAATTACGGTCTTTTTCGTATGTACTGACTCTTTGTCGAACTGCTGGGAGTACAAAAACTCTCTGTGTTGTTGGGTAAAGAAAATTCTATAATACAAAAATTAATATAGAAAACATTCTTAAACATTATACAATTTAAACATCTAAAGAAAACTTCTTTGAATTAGTATTTCTTTTAGATAAGCAATAGAAAAGAAAAATACTATATATATGTTTGATCAACCACCCACACGTAATAAACTTGTTGCCAGAAAATGCATGAAAAATAGATAGAAAATAAAAATTGCTTCATTTAATGGCCACAATTAAACTACATTTGGCTATGAAACTGCTGCATATACAAACAAATTTCAAAATCATGTGCAGTTAAAGTCAGCATATAAAATTGAAATTCTATACAAATTTATTCAATATTTTTACTATATTTGTATTGACCATAATCAAAATGACCATTAAAAAATGGAATGAGCATTAAATCTTAATGCATTTGTTATTTAACAATAATCTTTTTAAAGTTTACAAATAAAAAAAAAAAAACAAAAAATGACAAACAATTTTATTTTAAATATAAGATTTATTAAACTATGTCTTTTTGTAGTTATTTTTATGGCAAATGCATTTCCTGTCTTTTTTGCTATGACATTTGTGTTTTTGAAAATAGATAAATAAATATTTTAAATAAAATAGAATAATTTAAATAATGTTTACAAAGGTTTATAATACTTTTCTAAGGAAGGCATACGGAAGTGTTGGGGAAATTAAAATAAGTCATTTGAAAAGTTGTAGTATTTGTTCTAGCTGTAATGTCTTTTTTAAAATAATTTAAAGAATAAATACTGTTATTTTAAAGTAATGAAATATACTTATTTGACATATGTAATCAAATGCATTACATTCGTGTTAAAATGCTTAGGTATTTTGTTTGTAGAGAATCTGTTCAATTTTTAAGTTATTAAAGTAATTGATTCCAGTCTGAATATGATTAGTATTCATCAATTTAGTTTATAACTTTAAAATCCTTATTTATATTCAACCTTAACCCTTTATGCTTTAATAATCTTTTATACAAATTAGTTTTGTTTGTCTATTAAAGGAAACCAAAATATGTATGTAATATTAAAGGATATTATATTATTTTTCTCTTTGGAAAATTTTATATGAATATTTAATAACACTGTTAAACATTTTCCATGTTAAAAGTTCAAACACATGTGGATAGAAAATTATGTGTATTTTGGTGCTTAATACAATCGCATCATTTTGAAAAAAAATGTAGCTTTTGTAATAAACATTAGCAACAATTTTTTTATTCTGTTTTAATTCAAGTGGGAGGTTTTGGGATTGTTAAATTTTTTCTGCTTTTATAAGTCTATAGTCTAGTCTAAAGTTTAGTCTAGACTATAGATAAAACTATAGACTTGACTATAGACTAGACTATAGACTAGACTGTAGACTAGACTATAGACTAGACTGTAGACTAGACTATAGACTAGACTGTAGACTAGACTATAGACTAGACTGTAGACCAGACTATAGACTAGACTATAGACTAGACTATAGACTAGACTATAGACTAGACTATAGACTAGACTATAGACTAGACTATAGACTAGACTATAGACTAGACTATAGACTAGACTATAGACTAGACTATAGACTAGACTATAGACTAGACTATAGACTAGACTATAGACTAGACTATAGACTAGACTATAGACTAGACTATAGATAAGACAATAGACTAGACTATAGATAAGACTATTGACAAGTCTATAGACTAGACTATAGACTAGACAGTAAACTAGACTGAAGACTAAACTATAGACTAGACTATATAGTCTTGTCTATAGCCTTATTATTCTTCTATTTTTCCAACCACATGTGTTTGGTGTTTTGTATTTCTATATGTTCCACAATGAGTATGTGTAAATGTATTTTTGTGTGTGTTTGTATTAGAGTATAGTATTTATGGTCGAGTTAGTTTAAACTACATCGTATTTAAAATTGTTGCTTTCTTTTGTTGCTGTTGTTTAAACATTTTTATGTTTCCAAAGGCGCCATATTAAGTCTCCCACTCCCTCTATCAAGCGCCCTTAAAATTGCTAAGTCTCAGTGCTTTAAACATTTATTTCTCATACTACTCTGCTAGTGTGTTTGCTTGTATGTCAATATAAAATAGTAAGCATTATTGTTGTTTTCACTGTTATTGCAGTTGCTGTTGTTGTGTTGACCATGTATTAAACAAAATACGAGCATAAAATGTATTTCCTGTTTTTTCTGGTTTTGTTTTGAGGTTATTTTTTGTTCCTGTTAAAGTCCGGTTGCAAATGAATAAAAATGTATGTATGTATTTCTATGGTGAGCCTCATTGTGTTTAGTTTCGTTTATTATTCGGTGTTTTAAATACAGTCTCAGCTGCATTCATTTCTGTTGTAGTTGCAGTTGTTTAATCTGCATTAACTAGTTTTTATATGCGGCAAATAACACTTTGTATTTATATAAAATTCACTGATAACTATGGCTATAATCCAGCCAGCCAATAGCTGGGTAATAAATTTAATTTTCTTTATATCAGACAAACAGCCAAATCATTTACACATTCAATAAATTTTGCTTACGCATTGATTCATTATCTGTTTCCTACCATTAACAACACACATATACATGCACATTTGGTATGTGACAATAATTGAATTTATTTAACCATTTATTATATTGTGCATTGTGTGAGAAATTACATATATAAATACATGTATGTATTCATGTAAATATCGAATTGTGTGAATTTGGTTTTCGTGTATTTTTTATTTTTGGGTTTGATTTTTTATGCATTTTTAAGCTTAAATAAGCGATTTTAAATGCTAAAAAAATTTAAATTTTTATTTTTTTGAAAATATTGTGAAAACTTCAATTTAGTTTTTTTGGTTTTATTGTATAATATTTTTTTTATTTTTATGCTATGTGTTGTGTGTTGTAATTTCTATTGCTTTTTCAAAAACTAAAAAAAAGTTGTTGGTTTATTTTTCTGACAGTTTTGTTAGTAAAGTTTGTACATACACACATAGTTACATATTTAATTTGCTTCTATCATTTACTTGCATTTAAACTTTATTTAATTGTTTTTTTTTTTAGGGTTTTATAGGGATTATTAAAGATTTAATATTAGTTTAGAATATCAGACGGATGTATGACAGATAGTATAGCATATATTAGAAATTTGAAAAAAGTAAATGTATTTAATATTGTTTTCAAAGTATTATGGGATATCTAACAGCGGAATCTAAATAAAAATTTTTAGATAATGTGCGCACCACATGGGAAATTTTCCAATACAAGCAGTCTTCTCTAGAACAGATCTTTTTAATTGGTTTTGCGAATCACGGTAATTCCTAGTTAAAAAATGGAAAAGAGAGATCATAAACAATCTTTTTCGAAGAGAACTGAAGATGGGAAATTTTATTATTTATAAAGCTGTCCAGCTTCCATTTCAGAAAACTCATTGGTAGCATAGGGTGTCACGTTGAGCACTTATTTTTGTAGGAATACCTCGCAATGTACTTAATATTTCAATGGGCCTCAGTTATCTAGCAATCCAATATAGGCGGAATTACCCGTTTTTGAGGCAATAAATTATTGTATTTCTATCGAACCATAGTTTGCTGGGCAATCCTAAAGAAATTGTTCACAAACGGGAAGATGGTAAGCATCTGTCATGTCATGCCATTAAATAATAATCAAAAGTTTTAACTTCTCATATTATAACTAAAAATTTTATAATAATTCGTAATCAAAATTATTGTAAAATTCTCAAATTATAAAATGTTTCACAATTAAAAGCATTCATTAGTTTTAATTCAAAGTCATGACTTTTGTATAGCAATATAATTATAAACATTGTGATTATTGTAATCAATTTAAAATTATACAAAAGTATGTATGTAGGTTTATTGAAATACCATTAAAATTCTAAAGAGGGCAGACAACATTATTATTAAACGTAAGTATTATTAATTTATGCCCGATGATTATTAATTTTCAATGTGTCGCACAATTATAATTATGTTTTAGGAAGTTTGTCTCAATTAGTCGTATTCAATAAAAGCATCCACTCCTTTTCCTATGTATACTAAAGTGTATTTGAGCATTGTATTGTACAAGTACAAACATGTGTTATTTTCTACCGTTATTAATTAGTCGTCAGTTGCCATTTGTTGAAAACGTGTTTTAATCTGCTCATGCAAAGTTTTTCTTATTGAAGCTTTAATAATCTCTCATTCGCTTTTGTTTAATATTTGTATTTTTTTGTTGTATACAGACAGGTAAACACTATAAACATTTTCCGTTTTTATTAGTGTTATTTATTATATTAAATACTTTAATAAATACACATGCGAAAGGAAATGGAAACAAGAATGTTAATAACCAGTCATGTATGTGTATTAGCCCCTTTTCAGTAGGAATACCTTTCATACGATGTGTATTAATACACGGGAAAAATACAAATAATTGTTTTACAAATGACCTCAGTTTTCTATTAGCGATTGAAAGCCTTGATTTCAGTACATGATGTTCAAACAACATTTTCTGTAATCTTTTCGAATTGAACCTCTAAAATTCGGTAATGCTAAACTTGTTTCATTACAAGTATTTTTGATTCTCAAAACGATTTTCAACCGCTGATATAAATATTCTATATTTTTTTTAATTTTCCTCCTGTCTAGTACTTTAAAACGCAATGATTGAAGCATTTTTACATGATTTTCTTCATAAGGCTTTTTCTCAAGACACTCTAATGTACACTAAGCTGACTCAGAGAATAACATGTACTAAGATCAGAATTTTCAATTCCGTCCTTTAGTTTTTATTTTCTTTCGTAGTCAGTATATAAAAACACACATTTAAAAAGATATTTATCCTTTAGATTCTATTAAAAGCTGAAAAAAACTTTTGAGATTGCCTTCTCTTAATAGTAAATAAATTTGTATATGTACATACACATATGTATGTATGTTTTGTATACACCACCAATCAAGTCTGTTTTCATACATACAAAACATGAAAATTATATTAAATGAGTTGCAAATAAACACTAAAATACATTTAATAATGCGAGTAAATAAAGGGCAACATTAACGAAACCCCAGATGGACGCATGAAAACATGGACGGACAGATAGATAAAAAAATAAATGAGTTAATGAAAATAGTATTGTACAAATGAAAAACAAACAGCAACAGCTTAAGCAGCAAACAATAATAACAAAAATACAATCAAACACACATACATCTGTATATGTTGAAATTAAACAGAGCGTATGATTAACAAGTTAAATTGTTTTACGTTTAAGAAAAAATAAGAGAAAATGTTAAGCTGGAATGAAGGCACTAGCAGAGGAAGCAAACTACTAATATATTACTCATACGCTTAGGTGCAATTACAATTTAAACTTTGTAGATCTGCTAGTAGTAAAAGGGATTTAAATTAGGAATCTTTTGAATTCTAGATGAATTTACTTTCCCTATTCATACATTCTTTTAGAAGCGTTTGATGCATATGTACATTAGGGTGTCCTATTTTCTCGTTTTCAGTATATTAATCAACAACTAGTTTTATATTAACAATTTCACTGAATTTTATTTAAATCTTCCTTAACGTTAAAAATGTCAATTATTTGAGTTAATTTGCTTTTATCTGATTTAAATATTTAATTAATTTATTTTTTCAACAGTTTTAACAATTGTATGTATATTTCCACTTGGTTTTACATTCATATATGTATGTATAAGTTTGTTTCAGCTTTACACGTAATTATGAAATAAATTTTAACATAAGTAGCAAGAGTAAATAACACAGTGATGCAAGTAGTAGAACATTTACTGCAAAAAGATTCTCAATTTCATTTGCGTACATGAGAATTATTTTAAAAACGTTGTGTATTGAATTTAATCGTTTAAGTTGGAAGAAACTTGTCCCCAATATTGTTTAGTTATTTCCAAGTTTTGGAAAATATTCAGTGGTGCATATTTTTGAGTTATTTATCTGTCGGCACACTGTAGAAATGTAAATATTGCGCACTTTATTAAAATTGTTTATATTTAAGTACTGAGTAATATATATTACTCATACGTTGTAGTATTTTTGAAACAATAGGTAGGCTGAAGTTTTATGACGATAAGTTTCCTAACGATCGATTATGACCACAAGAAAATTCGACAAGGTCTTATTTTAAGGATTTTAAAGTTTGGTACCAAGTTAAAAGCTTAAGCTTTATATTCATAAATGTTTAATAAAGTTATTGATGGTATATTCGGAGTCGGACTAACAGAAATCATATCTTTGTTGTAAAACGTTTTTATCCTAAAGAGATTCCTCTACAGATTACTCATCTTCTGTAGGACTTTTGTAAGCCCGAGGTCTTAAGCCTTTGAAAATTGTCCATTTTTCTTTTCCTTCCTTTCGTCGCTTTAAGCTCTCCAATATTGAGACCTTTAGACGTTTTCATTTTATAGTTAGATTATCGGACATATGTACATGCATATCTGAGGTAGGTAAATTGTGGACTTGTGAAAATATATCTTTAAAACTAGGCCTTTCTAAAAACTGACTGATTATGTTTGATATCTGTGTAGACTTTATAGAATAAGAATTTTTAAACCTTTCATGCTAAGTTTTGAGAATGTAACTTTTAGTACATGATTACTTAAATATGTATGTATATTTACGAGTGGCGTTTACTTTTAAATAAAATTTAAACATGTTGAGGTTATTAAGGAAGGATATTAACACTTTATTTGCTTTATTTTACCCTATCACATACATGTTGTACACTCTCACAAACTCAAAGTCATGGTCATAAGCATACACAGAAACCAACATATAAGACTCTTATACAATTATATATGACACAGGGGTAAAATAATATTTAAGTTGCTTAAACTACTTAAAATAAACCTTATATATGTATGTATATTGAGACAATAACACTTTCAACATGAATAGGGGGATGTCTTTGTAAGCAGTGAACTTCTCTGATCATTGTTACAAATTTATCCCCCATTTTTTGTATAATTTCCCCCATATTCTGTTGCTTTTACAACATTTTGGCGTAAGAGCATGAACAAAAAAAGTTGCATTTAAAATGCTAATTAATTACTTAAGATTATGCTTAAGCATAACCTAATGTTTGGAAAATGTTATAGAAAACATACTTTTCTAAATCTACACATTTACAAGTCAACATACGTATGAATAATTAAACAAAAACATTTCAAAGAAATAGGAAAATAAGAGCAACAGTCACAGTTCTAACATGAACTGAATTAAACAATAACAAAAAATCTAAAAACACTGCCTTTATTCACTTTAACAAAAAGCCAACAGTCAAAAACTGAATGAAAAAATAACAACAAATGTCTAAATTAACAAAAAACACTTATATGGCTACAAATACAAACACCGAACATACACACATATATATATACTTATGTATATGTGTTTTGCTAAATAAGTTTTCCTATTCAAGCCATAGAGAATAAACATAGGCTGGCTTAATACAAACATAACTACAATATATGCTGCCAGAATTTATAGGTATCCGACTGGTTAATTATCTAAATTAACATTTTCTGAATATACTAATATTAGTTCGCTTGGGATTGTAAATTAGCTAATAAGTAAGTGTCATTAAATTGTTCCTTATGGATTTTCCCATTTTTTGGATACGCTACATTAAAGTTATTTATGCAAAATTTAATCGTAATAGGGCTTACGTTCAAATGAATCTCGATCATTACGAAAATTGGAAGTATCATTTAGACTTATATAAATCTAAGATTTTTATCGATTTTAGGAGAATTACAAGAACATTAAACATATATAAGAGCTCAAAAGCCCTATTCGGGGAGTACGGTTGTATGGAGGCAAGTCGAAATAATGGGCCGATTTTAATCATTTTCAGTAGTAAAAGGCCTAAGTGCAATTTTTTAAAATTTATTTGTAACTTCTGAGCCTGATTGGTATACTATAATGAGGGTGTAGAACCAATATTTTTGGGTGTTACAAACTTCAGTACAAACGTATAATACTCACCCCACTACTGGGGTATGCCAATGTTTAGTTAGCGTTTTTTTACGTTCAATAATAAAAACATTTTAAAAAGAACCAGATTTTTATTCTATCAGGATATATGTATGTCTAATTCTATCGTAGGTTTTCTAAATGAAAATTTACAAATTACACTATAAAGAACGAAAAAGTACCATAAGGTCCTCTTTTTAGGTTCTTATTGAAAAAATACATTTCGAAGAAAAATTAACAAAAAGTCCTCTTTTATAGATTATCATTGTCTGAAAAATCTTTATGCTTAATTTTATGTTTCTAGTTTCAACATATAGAAAATTCAAAAAGTACCTTTTAAAGAAAGAATAAGTACCGAATGAATGGAATAATGGATTTCCTTTAAAAGGTTGTAATTGATGCGATTGTATAAGACAAATTTTCATATAATTTTAATAACTTATCAATCACAATACGTTTTAACTAAAAGTTATTCATGCAATAAGTTCTACTCATGCTAAAAAAAAACAATTGTTTTTAATACGAAATAACAACAAAAAAAGTTTTATATTTCGCTACAAAACTGTAACTCGTAAAACAAACAAACGCAGAATTAAACAAATTTAACCTAGAATTAAGGATGCCAACACAGAAAAATGGGAACCTTTTCCTTTTAGCCTCAATACAAAATAAAATACAAACAATTCTCACGCAAAATTATTTATGTATGTGGAAGTGTGTAAGTGTGTAAGTAAACACATACCGGCTGACAAAAATTATAAAATTTCATATGACCAGGCACAAACACTCTGCAACACACGCACACACACAAACTAAACTAAAAATGTATTCAAGGTTATTTTCTGTTTTATCATGTTGTACAAACGACTTAACAGTTTTTGTTATGAAAAAAAAAAACGATATCAATGAAATAAAAAAAGGATTTTAGTGATGAAGCCCATTCTATCCTTTTTTATATTCTTAGCATTTAAAATGAAAATCACATATTCCAACGCATATTTATACTCACACACATAAATATGTAAGTATGTGTTAAAGATTTTAGATATTAAATATATTCTTATGGTATGTAAAGACATAATACATACATATGTAAATAATATACATAACAATGTAAAGATGTGTGGGTATGTTGCATGAGTATGTTGTAAGTAGCAAGTGGGTGTTGAAGTCATAATTTATTTACTTACTTAAATGCTTAAGACCAAAAAAATGGAGAAATAAAATAACGAATAAATACTTTGAGGTTAAAAGCCTTTTTTCCTTGCTGTGTAGTAGTTTACCCGAGTGTGGGCTGTAACCATTTTCCCACAGGCCGTTTGTTGTTAATTTCTACTTCATTTGGTTTTGGCAAAAAGAAACAAGATAGAATATGTAGTCGACCATATGATACCCTACACCAATGAGTAAAAAGTTTAATTTTATTATTAATATTAGTTGTTTATTTCTTTACTTCCGAAATATTTAAACAATTTGTTACCAAATAGTGATATTCTTAAAGAGGTGTTGTACGGGGAAAAGGGTTAATAATATTTATTTATTTACTAAATATAGGTCTATTCTTGATAGAGAGATTTACATCTTTATTCAGTAATATATGCAGAATTTCATATTACTGTTTTTAATTTAATTTTGAACTGTAAGTCATTTTCAGAAGGGGTTTCAAATGAGGCCCGATCATTAGCAGCATCATTTAGACTTATGTAAATAAAACTAAGGGCCAATATCTCAACCTTGTGTTTTCGTTTAAATTATAGATATACTGCCGGTTGGAATGGTTTTTGTATGAAAACTGTCAATTTATCGTTATGTAAACGGGGGTATGTTTTGTAGAGATATAATAACATTTAACGTAATAAACCCTATTCAGGGGGTTCGGTTTCATGATGTCTAAGCGACCGACTTTGTTCTCTCATAAATTATCTTGAAAATTGGAGCATGTAGCATGTGCACAAAGTTTGCATAAATACATACACGGACAGTCGGACATATCTAAATCGACTGAAAAAGTGATTCTGAACCAATTGGTATTCTTTCAAGGTCTGTGTAAGAGCAATATTTTAGCATGTTGCAAATATCAGCACAAACGCATAATAACGTTCTTACTATAGTAGTGTAGGGTATAAAAAATATTTCAATAATTTACTTCCCTGACAAATTGTTTGGAATTTATGTCAATTTTTGTCTGCTGTGAATTGACAAATGAGCATGAAAGGTTAAAATATGTATTACAAACCACCACCATCCACCATAAACAAAAAGTTTTAGCAGTGTTAATTGGTTTTTGGATTTTTTTCTTCACTTTGGAGAATACGTGCGGCAGTTTTGTGGCAAATGTCATTAAGTCCTTAGTTTCAAACTAAAAGTCATAGAATTTTTGTGAAATTGTTGTTTTTTTTTTTTTGCTGATGTGAACAATATGAATTGTTTGTTTTACTTTAAATGGGGAGAGATTGAATCAACAAGTTTTGATAGAAATTTAAATGTCGAATTTTTGATGTTTTTAACAAATATATAATTATGTAGAAGACATTATAGAACACTACTGTGAATCGTATTTTCCATTTTCAATACAAAGAAAACTGCATCGAATCACAAAAGATGGACAGGCAGACAGACAGACACATTTGTATATATGTAACTAGATCGTCCTTGAATGTTATATGAGCAACATCTTAAATGAAAAAATGAATAGACCTTTTTTTGAAATTTAATAGACTATCCAATAAAAAAAGTTTAATGGATTGACAATAAATAAAATCTAATGCATTTTTAAGTTAATTATCAATTTTATAAAAATTTAATATCTTTCAGAATGAATAATTTTTTTAATATCTTAAAGAATACTACCGAAAGACATTAGTATTAAGTATACTTAATTTTGAATGTTATCTAATATATTATTTAACTTAATTAAAACATAATTATTATTCAGCTACAATTTTCTACATTTCCATTTTTAAATATTTTATAACAAAATATTAATTACTTTAAGGTTTATTTTCAAAATAAGATGTTAGAAAATTAAAGAAAATGTGGAAAAATAAGCAAAATGTCAATTAAGTTTCATTAACTTATGAAACGTTCAGAACATTTCCATTGCTGATTAATGAAAGAATACAATTTTAACATAAACATTACCAATATATTGTTTTCTCTTACATTTTATTTGTAATTAGTATTAGTAGCTGTAAGTAAAACCTAAACTAAAAGGGACATCAATAAATTTTCATTAAATATTATTAAAATTCAACGATTAAAAAACACTTAAAACATTCGCTTGTCTACCATTTATATTATGATTATTAATAGATGAAAAACAAAACAAAATAATTTCGTGTAAAACACAGATGATGATAAAATTTTTGTTTGTGTTTGTAAACGTAATGACATGGACAAAATTAAAATAAACACCCTGTCCCTCTTTTGTTCACTAATGTCAAATCAATAATCCCTTTAAGCTGTTATCAATATTCTTCGGTGGACGACCGGTCATTTGTTGTGATGTTGGATTAAATTAAAAAAAAAACAACAACACAACAGCAAAAATATTTTTAAAAATGTAGGTAATGATAAATAATTCCTTTGGCTGTAACAGGGATATGTTTTTAACAATATTTTAATTAAATTAAAATAAAACGTTTTATGGAAATTTAAAACTGAAAAAATTAGAAAAAATCAGATAAAATCACTAAATTAAAAATAGGAAATTAAAATATCAAAAACTATACCTTACTGTAGACTAGACTATAGACTAGACTATACACTAGACTATACACTAGACTATAGATTAAACTATATACTATATAATATATACTATAGGCTAGACTATGGACTGGACTAGATTCTAGACTAGACTACAGACTGGACTTTGGACTAGACTTTTTTCTTTCTCCTGGTACATGTATTTATGATTTGTACATATTCCCGCTCAACTTCACTTTTTGCGTTGGCGTTTCTTTGAATTGTTGCTTTATTAAATCTATAAGAAATAACAATAAAGTGTTAATGAATCCAAAAGTAATTATTACATTTTCCTGCCTCCTAGGTAACATTGAAAAATAAATTATAAAGTTAATAAGTTAATTATTATCATACGAGTATACTTATTAAAATTAAACACTTATTTCAGTTCAAACTTAAGGGTCAAAATCTATAGATTTAATATCAGTTTTTTCCCTAAAGCTGCCTTTCTTTCTAGACTTCTCAAAGTAACTGAGATTTAAAGTATCAAACAAATTTAAAATTCTTTTGTTATTCACATAGTATTTATTTCTTGGTATTCGTACAATTCTTTAAAGGTTATTTTTTTAAATTCTTTCTTTTTAAAATGGTTATGTATGCTAACAGTTTAACTATGTTGACTAGAGTTTCAACAGGCGTTTTACACCAAATTATTTCTTCTTTATATATATATATTTTTTTTTGCAAAATCTTATTTTATATTTAAATAATAAACAATGGATGTACAAACAATGTGCGAACTGCAAACGATTGGTAGAAAAATAATAAACAGAAAATGAAAAATTCCTTGAATATCTATCAGTTTATTTTTAAGATATAAAGATGAAGTACATATTAAGGGTATTCACAGAATATAATGCAGCTATTTTTTTTTAGTTATTTATTTATTCAATATATTACAAGTACGAATTACATTCCAATCTAATTTGTTTATTCTATTACATTTGCAGCATTTCTTCATGGTAGTTTGTGAATCTGCCTAATGTTTATATACGTGGAAATGTTATATAATAGTCTCTGAGAAACTTGTCATGCTGATAAGTATTTGATAAATTCTTCGAACATATCGTTTGATTGTCTTCCCATTAATATTATTAGATCCATTTTTTTTAGTATTTTCTCTCCAGGGCTTTCAGTTTTGAACGAAAAATATTATTTTGGATTTTTATAAAAAATCGATTTTTATTAACACTACTCATATAGCACTTCATCATCTTTTAGAAGAGTTGACAAACTAATTTTTATGTCCTAAAATAGGATAATATAATTCTCATTTCGTTAATAATATTAAATGTATATTTTTTTCATGTTTAATGAAGATAGTTGCGTTACTAATCACTAAACTAAATATAAATAGATCAGATTTTAATCATTAATTGATAAAAATCTAATTTATTTGAAAAAAAAATAACAAAATATACAGCAATCATAAATAGATCATCCAGAAGTTCGAAATGTTATTATTAATATATTTGTTTTGTAGTTTCGATCAGTCGGAAAATTAAAAAAGGAAAATTAAAAAAGGATTAAAACTTACTAAAACATGATTCGTAAATGAGTGTAATGACAAGTATTTCGACTCACATATGACTCGAAATAGATTCAAAATGAGTCGAAATTGATCAGAAGTGGGGCTCATAAAAAAACTCTCTTAGAAGAGAAGCGGATAGGGTTCCAATTTTCCCCACGAATGTATCATTTGTGATCAGAGGAGTTATAAATGAGTCGAATATGATCAAAAATTTCATGGGTATATTCTAAAATAAAGAGTAAAGACTGTACCATAATCTTGACTAAAAACTATGCACTATAGTCTGGACTGTAGACTATAGACAACAGTCTGGACTACAGACGATATTCTATAGTGCAGACTTTAGCCTATAGTTTAGACTAAGTCTATATTCTATAGTCTATAGTCTACATGATATTCTATAGTCCAAGCATAAATTGTATAGTCTGCACTATAAGACTATAGTATGTACTATAGAATATACAGAATATAGGACTACAGCCTGGACTTCAGACTTTAATTTGGACTATACTTAGACTATAGTCTGGGCAGGACTATAAACTATAGTCTAAACTATAAATTATAGTTCTGTTCATCAAAAAAAAAAAAAATATTTTTATTTTAATTCATTTTAGTTATTTTCCACATTCTGTTGCATTTCAATGTTCTTTTATAGAAAAGTTCGCTATAATTTTCCTTTTCCTTGAATTTTTTTCAGCTGCCAACACGTTTTATTGCCAGACATCTTTTTAGTTTGCAACGCCTTTCTGCCGTTTGTCTTGTTGTTTCAATTTTGTGGTTCTTCTTTAGCTTCGGTTTATGTAGTTTTTTTTTGTTAAGCTCTCTATTTAAGAGGAATACAATTTTTAGAATTTTCATTTTAGCCAACACCTAGAGTTTTGTTCAATTTTTTCATTAAACTTGAGAACTAAGTTTTCAGCCTTAAAGCTGTAAAAACTGTGTAACGGAAAAAGGAATAACAAACAATCAACTGTTAATTGTCTAACTGTAAAATGAACGTGTCTTATGGACACTTACTCACATACGTGCTGTAGCCATTTGCCACAGAATGAATTTTTCTTTTTGCCTACTTATTTTTTTATTGGCTTTTAACCAAACCGACAAATAAAAACTAAATTAGAAATGATAAAATAAGTTTGCGAAAAATTATTTGTTAGCAAAAAGTTGGGGCTATAAAAATTAAAGTAAAATTTATCTCTAATTCAATGTTTGTTTTTAGAACTATAAAATTAAATTATCTTTATTACTAAAGATATTTTTTGAGAGTTTAAATTTAAAATTTGTTGCTGTTCAAAGTAGTTGTTGTTAGTTTATTTATATAATATTTTAATATATTTATTTTTAACAATTCAAAAAATTATATTGATGATTGCTATAAATTTATTAAAAATATTTTAATATTTTGCTTTAGTTATTTTTCAACCCTGACTTTTCTCAACTGGTTTCATGTAATTTTTTGTCTTATTTTATTTATTTCTTTAACGACCCACTCTTCAAATAACAAGAGTTATACATTTATTCTTGTTATTTAGAAAGCATAATGTAGTTTGATCTTTATTTAACGGGTCAACCAAAGAGAATGAGTTAAATTCCACTAAAAGTGCTAATTTTTTAAAATGTTTAACATACAAAATGTTTCTTTTAAAATTTTCAATTTTTGCAGAACCCTGTTTTTCACATACTGTTGCTTTGTTTTTTCAACTTAAACATTACAGTCCTTAAGAGGATATGGGAAACGGAAAGGAAGTGGAATGAAATAAAAAAAATATATTGTAATAATAGTTCTTTTGGCTCCAGTTTGACTTTTAACGTATACGCATTTTTTTCAGTCAAACTTGTCATTGCTTTTAACTGCATTCATACATGTACGTAAATAAATTTTTCCTGCACTGTTAAGTGAGAGTATGTGTGTGTATATATTTATACATAAATATCAACACATTTGCCCTCGTATTGTTTTACAAATGTATTTTGAACATTTAACACCCATTTGCATTGTTTTTATTTTTAAATGAGTGTAAAGTTTTGGTCGAATATAATGTTTACTACTTAATTTGATTAATATTGAGTTTAATAATTCCAATGAATATTTAGTGTAAGCCCTCTTAGTAAAATTATTCAAGGAATTACAGTCTATTTTAGTATTTCTTACAGTCTTCCATTTTTCTTATAAAATTCGTATTTTTTAAATAAAATTTAAATAATTTTGAGAATTAATATCATTAAGAGTAAGAGCAGCTCATTTTTCATTTTGTATATAATTTCACATCTTTTGCGTATGTGGAATATTTTATTAGATTATTATTACAAAATTAATCATACGCTGTGTTTACCATTTGGAAGTCATGATTTAGATGTTTATAAGTAATTTTTATTTCATATTTTCACGGGAAATGAATTTTATTTAGAATAATAAAAAATACTACAAATAACTAATTTCCTGAAAAAGAAAGAAAATTTAAAAAAAATTTACTAGAAAAGGAAAATTTACTAAATAAAGGAAATTTTTAAAAAAATTTTCTAAAGAAAGGAAATTTTTAAAAAATTTTCTAAAGAAAGGAAATTTTTAAAAAATTTTCTACAAAAGAAGGAAATTTTAAAAAAATCTTCTCAAAAAAGGAAATTTTGAAAAAAATTTTCCAAAAAGTGCAATTTTAAAAAAAATTACTAAAGAAAGGAAATTTTTAAAAAATTTACTAAAGAAAAGAAATTTTTAAAAAAATTTCTAAAAAAAGGAAATTTTTAAAAAATTTACTAAAGAAAGGAAATTTTTAAAAAATGTACTACAGAAACAAAATTTTTAGAATATTTACTAAAAAGAACAAATTTTTAAAAAATTACTAAAGAAAGAATATTTTTAAAAAATTAACTAAAAAAAAAACATTTTTAGAAAATTTACAAAAAAAAAAAAAGAAATTTTCAAATAATTAACGAAGGACTTTTTCTTAGTTTATTTTACAAAATTTTCTAAAAAATATCAATTTTTTAAAAATTTACTAAGTAACACGAAAAATATTGCAACTTTTTTGAAAATTGAATAACAATTATTTAATATAATTATTAAACTTCACTTTATATTTTTTATTTTTTGTTCATCAGACTAAATTATGCCTTTTAATGCTACATTAATGTTTTGTTAATAAATTATAAATTTTTGCTAAAAATTCAAATCAAGCATTTTTTAAATTATATTTTTCCAATCTTTTGTTGTTCAACAGAAAAAAAACTTAAACATGATCATATTTATCACGAAAGTAACTATAAACTATTTACAACAACTTGAAAAAGAAAGAAGTCAACTTTTGTAAAAAGAAACATTTAAACTTAAATTATATTCTGAAACATGTTTGAACACAAACAAAATAAATCTTATTGTTGAACCAGTAATGGAAATGCAACTCAATGCACACGCTCGCCCTTCAAATACTTCGGCGAGTTACAAAATATACAAAAATATATAAATAAAAGAAGAAAAAAAAAAAATACTAAACGAAACCAAGACTAAAACTAAAAATTATTTCCGTTTCCTTTCATTCTTATTTTGCTGCATTTCAATTGTACGAGTACAACAACACATTGGGATTGTTGAAATATTTTGTTATAGAATTTACTTAAAAAAAGAAAATTCAGACAAAGTTTTGAACGAGTTAAGTTTAAGTTTGTTATAGAACCATAGTGCAACCATGATACGCGCAGAGTTCAGAAACGCATTAAAGTTTTTGTTTACAATTACAAAAACAACCTTAACTACAACAACGAAACAAAACGAAATAAATGAATGTGTTATTGAGAGACGTGCTTTATTTGTCTGTAGAATTGTAAATGTATGAGTGTAGCTGTGCCAACGTTTCAATTGTACTTTATTGTTTGGTTGGTTTGAGTATAAAATGATGTGAAATGTACCCCGTACGGTTACAAGTATTCAACCTTGTATTAGTATTATTTGAAGATGAAAATGTCGTCAAATTTACACTTTGTCTGTAGCGAAGAGGAACAGATTTTTTTACAATATTTTTAAATTTATTTTAAATGTTTTTTTATTATTATAAAAGCACGTACCCTCATTTTGTTCGCATTTTTCTCTTTAATCAGATTAGCGATAAAGTAAACAAATTGTACTTTCTTCGAAAGGTGTTATAATGTGAAAATAGTTTTGTTTATTTTTTAAATTAATTTTTGTTGTTAAGGATTCAATATATGTATAAATACATATGAAAATCTTGCCATATGTATGTTTATGGAATATACTCATTTGATTTCTTTAAAAACAAAATCATTAGTAAATTTCCTAAAGAAAGATAGTTTCGTCGAAATTCTCTAAGAAAAGAAAAAAAATCGTTAATTTTTGTAAATTAAATTAAAGAAAAAAATTTTTATAAATTTTAAAGTAATTTTCAGAAAATTTACAAAGGAATAAAAATTTTCATAAAATTTTTATAAAAAAAAAGAAACTTTTCGCAAATTTTCTAAAAGAGGAATTTGTTTTGGAAAATTGATTAAAGAAAAAATTTACTAAAGAATGAACATTTTTAGGAAATTTAAAAATTTTCATAAAGAATGAAATTTCCATAACATTTACTAAGATGGACATTTTCGGAAAAAAGCTAAAGAATGAAAATTTACTTAAGAAAGGATTTTTTTTGGAAAATTCATTAAAGGAAGAAAATTTTTGAAAAATAAACGAAAATTTTAAAAAATGCACTAATGAAAGGAAATATTTGGAAAATTTACCAAGGAAAGGAAATTGTCACAAAATTAATAAAGAAAAGAAGATTTACTAAGAAAGGGAAATTTTCAGAAAATTTACTACAGAAAGTGGATTTGCGGAAATTTTACTAAAGAAATAAAATTTACTAAATAAGATAAATTTTTAGAAAAAAGAAGAACATTTTCAGAAAAAGAAAAAAAAGTGTCAGAAAAAAAGAAAATTTTTAGAAAATTAAACTTTTTTTGATATTGGTTTGTTCTTGTTCTTTGTTTCTTTTTTACTTTTTGATAATGTTTTGTTCTTCATACTTAAGTTGTGGTTTTGTAAAATGTCAACTAATTCGCATAACAATTATATTTAAATTGCAATCTATTCCATTCAATTAAATTAAAAAAAAACTTAGTTACTTTAATTCTCATAAATTCAAATTTACCACAAAATTTAACAAATATTTGTTAAGTTTTTGTTGTTGTTGTTTTTGTATTTCATTTAAATTAAATGCAAAAATATACAATACAAAATCATTTGTTGAATGAAAATTGCCAAAATGACAAATAAATTCATTAACACCTTTCTCGCTCTCACCCATTCTCTCTTATCAGGCTCATTGATGTCACAATCACAATTGCAGCAAAGATAAAATTCATTTGATAATTCTTAAAATGCAAATATAAAACCTATACTACGAAATATAAATAAGGGTAATCGCATGCTATAGTAAGATAAATAAACCATTATGTTTTAATATAATAACTGAACTGTCAAAAACCTTAGTATAACGAGTTGGGATTTGGAAATATAGTTTTCAATAATTTTAATTTGGTTTACAAAACTAACTGTGAACACCCTCTTTTACAGTCGTCTCATTTCAATACAAAAATAGCATTGTTAAAACAAATATAGTTTTTGTTGCAATTGCAATACTTACTATTGGTTGTGAAAGCATCAGCAACAATTGTTGTTCTAGTAGCATCTAGTCGTTGTCACAGCAGTAGCATCTTTTGAGTTGTTGAGGGCAAATAAGCAACAATCATGATACAACTAACAAACTCACAATCAGCCTTTGGCTAAAATATCAAATCGTATTTTACTTCATTTGCATTTTATGCACATTTTTTATTAGTTTCATGTCGTCAGACTATGTGTACAAATGTACATTTCCTCTTAACATATAAATTTACATAGATATTTGTTAGTGGGTGGGTAGTGGTGACAGCCGTGAATATTCTGTTTCTGCTTTATCGTCTCATTTTTTTTAATAGAAATTTTAAATTTTTGGTAATAATTTAGACATGCCAGCGACTACAAACCAGCTTCAAATCCGTTCAATGACATACGGATTTGTTAAAAGTAATACAAACAATTGTAGAAATTTCTGTTTTTGTTACTCAAAAGGGAATGTGGATAAATTTAATTTAGGCAGATTTTTCGTTGTGACAAAATAATTTATCAAGCTGGAAATAAAATTCCAAAAAAGGCTACAATAATGAACTTGTAAAACACCGGTTGACATCAGTAATAAATGGCAAATACTACATGTATGTACAGAATCAGTAGATTTGCATATAAGCCAAAAAGGATACCATCTCTTTTAGCAGTTTCTCTAATATCTACATTTTGTTACTAGATATGAAATTATATTTTCCAGTGATAAGTTATGAAAATTTGTCAAATACAAATTAAATTGTGTTACTAGCTATATGATGTTATTGCTGTAACACCCTTTTTATCTAGATTTTACATGTTTGACTTTAATTTTCAACACCCAATATCCAATTTCTCAGAAAAATGTTGCCAAATAATGTTTTTTAACATTTACATTTGTTTCGTTTAAAATTGAGAAAATTAAAAATGCAAAATTACTAATTTTGAGAAATGTAATTGTGGAATTAAAAAGTTATAAAAATTATGTTGTTTATTTTAATAAAATCAAGAAATTACCACACATTTTTATTTAACTAAGTTTTCAAATTTTATAAAAAAAAATTGTATATATCAAGTGATTTCAAAATACTGACGGCTCATTTATCTTCTTTAAAAAATCAAATAGCAGACACTTGCATACAACAAATTCAATTCACACAATGCAAATCATCGATGCGTATGAGTGATTTGTTAAAATAGCTTTTTTATTATGGTTGTGTTCTTTTTCTGTATGTATTTTGTTTCAAAACCAGTTTTAATTAAAATGTATGACAGATATCAGCAATTAAAAGAGAGAAAAAAACAACTTCAAATTGAAATAACAACAATATTGCAATTTATTTGTGATGTTTATATTGTGAAAAATATTTTATTATCTGTTTGTAGCTTGATAAAAAGTAAAGTTTTTGTTTAATATTGTATGAAATCGAATTTATTTAAAAATGTGGTCACGTAGCAGGTTGTGAGCGCTATGTGATTTATAAGGTCAATAAGCAAATGAAAAACTTTAAAGACTAACTAGCT
>NC_060951.1:64997447-65061992 GCF_022045245.1 Lucilia cuprina
TATATCTATATATCTCCGCATAAACTCAGTAAACATAAAGTTTGTCTCTCATGTGAATCAATTTCTTTTCTATTGATATTTTATAAGAAAAATGTTACTGTTAAAGTTGAAGTATGTAGTTTTGAGTTTATTTCTTAAGATAATAAAAAATAAATAATTTTTATGAAACGAATTTTTATTAAAATACATCAAAGTGCTTTCTTGCATTTACACACAGAAATTGATATGTTTTCTATTTGAATGACATTTCAACATGTGTCTGGCATTTCAGTACGAGTGTTTTTATTGTTAATAAGTGCTAAAGTTGTTGTTTTTTTAATCCCAACAGTTTGAGGTAACTAAAGGAATGATTTTAAATCAAAGCTTATTTGTTAAAAAAATTATACTTTTAAAGCTTATGATCATACTTAATTTTAATTGGTGACTTTAATAAATAAATTTATTGGAATTGCTCTAAATGACAAAGGGTTTTATTGTTGTGTTATAAAACTACTGGTTCTATATAAAAATTACAAACACATATATTTGTGTGTGTGTGTGTGTTAATGCATGCATATGCTTGGTTGTTGTTTGTTCGAACAAGACTTTTGGCTTTATTTACAATCCAACTTTAAATAAATTGTTAATATTTTGTCTTTTCTTTTATATTTTTGGCTGACATTTTTGATGAAAAGTTTATGTTTTTTTTATTTTTTCAATAAACAATTGACCTTTGTAGTTGTATGAAGTTGTTTAAAGTTGTACATATACTTTTGTTATTTTCAAGGACAAATCAGTTTTTTTTTTTAAACTTTTATGAGAATGCAGTAGATAATAATTGTCAATTTTTAATAATGTTAAGTATTGTTCTTTTTGAATACTACAAATTTAAAGTTTGTTTGAAATAATTTAAATATCCAGGGATAATTGTAAACCAATTTCTTGTACTTATATTTTCTACTTAATCAATTAGTTTTAAAATGTTTTTGAAAATAATAAATATAAAGAAATGTAAATCCTAAATTTCTTACTAAAGTGTAATGCAAAACCAAAAGTAATTGCTTACACTTTTAAGTAACGGTAGATTTTTATCGATTTGTTTGATTTTTTATATTTTTTTTTTGATCCTCTGAATTTTGCGAAAAAAAACATACTTTTGTGTTTTTGACATATTTTTATTACTCACGTACTACACAAAATGTTTGTCTAGATAATAATACAGGAAAAATTTTTTTTTTTGGATTTTTTTTCCAAACAAAGTTATAAATCTTTTTCCCCAGGCAATGAAACGTAAAATTTGGAAAAAAAACCCTTACAACAAAACATTTAATAGAGTGACAATTATCCTAGAAAACTTTTATAAATCAATACATTTAGCTAAACAAGAAGAAACATATAATGTATGGATAGCAAAACCCACAATAGAACTAGTAAATTACTTGATTTTGGCAATATTCTGCTAACTTTAGCATTTTGTTAAGAGCAAAAACTAGGACATGATACAAAAACAATATTGTTTACCATAAATTTGCAACATTTGCACAAGTGTTGCCTAACAAATCACCCAATTTGCAACTTAATTTTCTACGTACATTTATTAATTGAGATGTTAATGTTGACTTCTTGTAAGGCCTGTTACAATACTAATGCATGTACAAAGACATACACTGTTACAGAATATACAACCACATGTCACTTTTCCAGGTACATATGTATAAAATTATAAACTGAAGTATAAGGGATAAGTAATAAAGCCTTAAAAAAGGCCTTCTAGAAAATATTAAAATACAAAAATTAATTGTTCTGTTTTAATTAGTTACTAAATTCTGCATTTATTCCCTTTAATAAAAATATCTTACTAAAGGACTTTTAAGAAATACAGGATTAAATCAACAATAAATTCTTTATTAAAGGCCTTTTGTTTGTTGCCATTAGATACAAGCATGCTGCAATATACACCTAAATATAAAATAAATTTATTTGTATCTTAATGTGTTTTAACATTCTTCCACGCCTACACCCCCAAAGGATTAAACTTTTCACATTAGAGACACTATCACAAACACATACACATAAACACACAGCACCTGACATCTTTTCGCTTGATTGGTTGTTTGTCTGGTTACTTGGCTTGTTTTGTTTTGTTCTTGTTTGGAAGGATTTTTGTGTAATTTTAAATCAAGATTTCTCGTTTAATGCATTTAAGCAGAAAATTAAATTTGAAAAAGACAAAAAGATATATTTCTAGCAAAAATGACTCTTACCACATTCACATATTTTTTTGTTGATGATTTTTATCATTTAAGTAGAATCTACTTGAAAAAAACAGAGAGAAGTGAAAAAAAAATATTGCAAAACAGAAACTTTGAATAATATGATATGCAGTACGCATATATAGTTACTTACGTGCTGATAAACCCTGCAATGGTTGGAGCTGCCACCAGCTTCTTTAAGTTTATGATTTTTGCGGAACTGTATTAGAAGTTACACTTTCTAAAGAATTTCTTTATGTAAAAAACATAAAATTGGGTTAATTGCAGAGAATGTCTATGATCTCAAATCATTACAAAACGTGTAACAATTGTTAATGATTCTGAACTAATGTTTTTCTCAATTTTAGGTTAAACTTTCTTGTTTTGCTTTGTTACAAATCAATTACAAACCCTTGTAAAAACCCTAAGGTTCATATTCTTCTAACGATTTTATAGAGAAAAAGGTAATAAGTTTTCAATTGTCACTTAATGTTTTAATCAGTAATAGATATTTTATATGTAATAATGACCAAAACGTCTTAATATGGGTAACAATTTGTCATTCTTAAAACAACAGGGTTTAATAAATCTACACCTTCACGTACATATATCTGAATGTCAACGTCTGTTTGTGTGCTCCATAAATTATTTACTATGATTACCAAATATATAGAGATTTCTTTAATGTTATTTCAAATTACATTCTGTTTCATTTTACTTTTCCTTTATGTTATTATTATTTTTTTTTTGGTGAAACATTAGATTTCTTTTATCTTTATTCTAACACTATTTCATGAAACAGAATTTATTAAAGGAGTTTAATCATTAATGAAGATTTGCAAAAAAATAATGCAATAACGATAAAACACAGGCTTGTTTCCGTTTTAAGGCGACATTATCAAAAGCGAGTTAATGAAAAAAAAAACAAACAAATTTATTGAAAATAAATGAGTTAAAATTGGACAGAATTAAAAAAGTGGGCGTGGCAGCTCCTAATTTTGTAATATTTAATTTAACAATAACTTGATAAAGTTATCAGTGACAATATCATAGAAAATGTTAGATACAAATTAATGATTACGGGTTCAGCCCTACAAAAAAGGACATATGGATTTAAACGAATGTAGAGCAGTTAAAATTTTAAGCATATTCTTTGGCATTGTCAGGCTTTCGCCCAAATTAGAACCAAATATCTTGGAATTATAATTCCGTATAATATTCTTCACTAACATTAATTGAAAATTCATAGGAATTACGTTCAGAAAACTTACAACATGATGTAATGATAGTAAAAAAAATTATTAAAATTACAAAAAATATTTTTAAATTACAAAAAATGTTTAAAGCTAAACTCAAAATTTCAACTTTTATTCCGAACTATAGCCTTAAGCAATGTTAACTCTCTTTTAAATACTGTTGCCTTTTAAGCCTATTAAATGTCATAGGCTTTGGAAAAAAAGGAATACATTTTAATATTTCCTCTTTTTTAAACATGTTTGCCTGAAACTCTTTTATAATATATGTATGTATGTGTAAGTATAACAAAAAAATCTCTTACTTTAAAAATATTACTTAAATACCAAACTTTACTTTAACAATTTTTTCCAAAAAAGGAGAAAAAAGTAAAAATTCGAAAAAAATAAAGCCAACATCAGTAAAAATCTTACATTAAATTTAAAAAGTTTGTGTGTGTGCACCGTAAGAGACCTTTAACCCTTAAGGACCTGATAATATTACAGGAAATATAACAAAAATAACATTTATAACAACATGTTTGACAAACAGTTTCTGTTTTTTCTGGTTCTCTGTTGGTTTTTTTTCCTTTTTTATTTCCATAAAGTTGAAATTCTCTAAGGTAGATTCTATTTAAATACAAATAAAACTAACAAACGAGTCTATAAAAAGATTTTCACATTTTTCTATCTATGGCTCTCTGGATTTTCATAAGTATATGTGTGTGTGTGTTTGTTCTTTAGCAAAGTGTAAAGGCATGAGTGCCAAACTCTGCTCCCAAGCAAAAGGGTGAAGGTAATAAATTATAATTTTATATTACAATATCTGTGTTTCTACATTTGCAGTGGTATGCAGCACAAATATTATCCTTTAAAATAGTATAAAAAATATACAAGCAAATACGTTAAATTTGGTCAAGACTGGCCATGAATATCTAATATGATTTACATTTAGTACAGAGAATTTTTAATATAAAAAAACATTTTTCTTTCGAGTGCTTCCTTATATATACAATAATGTTTTTAAGGGCTATTTTCAATTTGAGAGCTAACTAAAATAACATACGGCACAATAATCTTTTAAAATATTGTAGACATTATTATCGATGTAATACATATTCTATGGAAACCTTAGCAATATTATTTTCATATATTTAGTTAGACAAGGCTATGGCACATACATACTCTGCTATTGACTGCCGAAGCTTCCTGTTGTTGCTATTAAAATAATTATGTTTTTACTATTAAACTAATAATAGTATACCTTTACATTTAATATTATTAGTCTACTTCTTAAATATCCTTAAGTTAGTGCAATAAGTTCAATCTCATAAATCATTTTTTTAAATTTTAAAAGCAAAGGATTGTAGAAACATACTTATTTTCTGTCCCAATTATTTTTTTAATAAAATTTATTGAAATGTGTAAAAGCTGTAAATTATTAATTTGAGTATAATTTGTCATCTCAATGGAATAGAATAATATCTTTATATTAAAACTAAACTATGAACTAAATATATTATTCCCTACAGAAAGATATTGAGGTGTAAGGAAACATTTAAGGTTGAACGAAAAAACTATTCCCTTTAGAATTGATACTTGATTTTAAAATAATGTTTAAAAAAAAATATATATTGTAAATATTGTTTGAACCTATTGCTTTAAAAAAAATAAATAAGAAAATATACAATTTCATAATAAATTATTTAAGTTAAACTGTAACTAACCTCTTACATATATGCAATTTATTGATGAAATTACAAATTTTATAATTTACTAGCATACCCTGTGTGCTTTGTTAACCTATTCGAAGTTAAATTAAAATAAAATTTAGATTACAAAAGTATAAAAGGATCGACAATTCTATGAAAGAAAAAGTACAAAAAAATATCTCTTATAGATTGTCAGACTGTTTAGTTTTCATTCCATGTTCTTTGGTTCTATATTATAGAAATTTCAAAAAATAGAAAACCTAGTCTATTTCATTATATGTTTTAAAGTTCAATAATTTGTCTAAAAGGTACGAATTGATAAACGAAAACGTTCCCAAATGTCCTCTTTTATATGTTATACTTCAATAAGAACGATGTGTGTTTAAGTTTATGTTTTAATACTATACCTATAGAATATATAGGTTCAATTTTATCGAAAATTAAAAAAGTACCAATTGAACAACCAAACCATCCAAAAAGGTATCTCATATAGAATTTTTCAATCAGGACCCTACGTTCTTAATTTTTAATTTCTAGGCTCAAAATTATCGAATAAAATTAATAAAAAGTTTCCTTTTTAGATTCTCATTCACTTAAAATGCTTCGTGCTTAATTTTAATACAATATTATAGAAAATTCGTTGAATAATAAAATAATAATTTACTTCTTTCAGATTATCATTAATTTACGACTCTGTATGTTAAATTTTATTTTTATATGTTTAATAAAACATAAAATTCAAAAAGTACCAGTTAAAGAAGAAAAAAAATTCAAAATGCTCCGATATAAACATATATATTATTTTAATCGGGGGGTTAGTGGTTTAAGTTTAAGTCTGGTGGACCGGAGGTCGTTAGCTTAATTCACACCTGAGGCACTGGTAAATGCGCGGGCAACAGGAACGATAGAGGTCTACACAGAAAAAAATAAAAATGATTTTCAATTATGAAATTGCTCATATTAATTAAAAAAAGTTTTGATTTTTCTCTAATCATCAAAATGATACTATTGATTAACTGAAAATTAAAAATGTTATTGTAATTAATTCGTTTAATTAGATCTGGTGGTATTTTAAATATCGACTAAAAAATAATTATTCCAATTGAAAATTTATCTAAATTGTTTTTATTGAATGTACATAAATTATTATACATAATTAAAATACATGAAGTATGTATGTATGTATGTATGTATGTATGTATGTATGTATGTATGTATGTATGTATGTATGTATGTATGTATGTATGTATGTATGTATGTATGTATGTATGTATGTATGTTTGTATGCAATCGCCACGATATTTTCAGATATACTTCATAACTTATAAAAACTCCTAGCATCCGCCGGGGTCATGCGCCAAGAAATAATTATCTAAAAAGTGACAACAAAAGAAAACTTAGAAACACGTTTGAGAAATCTTGCTCAAAGCTTACCTTGTGTTAGGTCCACTGCTTTTTTTTAAATGCATTAGGGATATAATGCGTCTAAATTAGCATCCCATCCCACAAAATATCTAAAAGACACTATATTAAATTGCGTACACATATTCTTGAATGAGAACTTTTTTACTTATTTAGGTCCACATAACAGAGATGAGTAAATTCCCGTCCATTTTGTGTTTGAATTGAAATAACAAATTTTTTTATAAAATAATGAAAAAATTCTTTTATGCAAAAGTTTTAAACTGTTTTTTTCTTTTTTATTTTATTTTTACAAATGTCAAAATATTAAAAATTTAAAAAGCAATTAAAAAAAATAATCACATTAATTAAAAATATAATTAATTTAAAATTTAATACTGATTAACGTGTTTATTGAAAAAAATTACTGAATATTTTTTTCTGTGTGTATCTTCGGATTTGATATATAGACATACTCCTTTTAAACTAACTATGTACAAACCAATATATATATATATATAAAACAATATTTTAGAAAAAAAAAATACCAAAAATAAGTAAGATTTTTACTTACTTTTGTACAAACCAAGAAATATAAAACAATATTTTAGAAAAAAAAATACCAAAAATAAGTAAGATTTTTACCCATTAAATGTCCGAATTTTCCAAAAGTACCAAACCTATATTCGTAATTTTCAATATGGTACGAATGTGTTATAAATTTTATTTCTATGTTCACTTGTTAAAAAGGTACAAAATACAGTTTTTACCGATTTACTCCTAAAATGAACCGAATTTCGACAAAGTACCAGAAATCTGTCAGCTTATTTTTTGAATAAACAACGTTAAGTGTAACGTTTTTGTTGTATCTCTTATAGTTAAGGCGATATTAAGTTACCAAATTTATCTGTTTTTACCCTTTTTTACCCCCTAAAAATTTGAATTACCAAAAATCTCTTCTTAAATCCACTAAGAACATAACAAAATATCATGTTTCTAGGTTCAGCCGTTAGTTCCTTAAAAATATCAAATATTTAAATTCATTTATTTATTTGGAAAAAAAACAATTTCATTATATCCTTATCATCACTTTAATGTCATTCTCTTTATCCATCTGCAATATAAACATCCATAGAAGGAATTAAGCTTCTTATAAGCATCTTAAGCTAATACAAATGAACCTAAACATGTAGTCTGTATATGTGTAAATATTGTTGTGTTTGTGTGCATATATTTATCCTTACTAATTAAGGTAGAAGTAGCCTTGCTTTGTTGTTAATAAGTCTATCTAAGAAAATTTATCCATATTATATGAGTTTGCACAAGAGTTCATACAAATATTTATATGTATGTTTATGTATGTTTTTTGAATTTATTACGGTCATGCAAAGTTTCATGTATCACGTGAATTTTCAATATGCTTATGGGTTTCTACTTGTTTGTTTTGTATTTACAGATGTGGACAGAAATGTAGGTGTTTGTGAAAAGATTGTTATGACAATTGTATTATACTTTTGGGTCATATATAATAACAATTATATATTATTTCATGTCACGTTTTGGAGGCACAAGTTAATTATCGGACTGATTTAGGACCAGTAGCATTATAATATGAAGAGGAAATATGTATATATATATTATTCAAATTAAAAAGACACACCTGTTTTTCAATTCAGATGTGTGGTTATGTTTATACGTATAAATATGTTTAATAATTATATGTATGTTTATAATCATCATGAACTTTTGGTATGAAAACTTATATATTTTTGATTGACATCAGAAGCTGTTATCAGATATCAGGTATTATGAAATGTATTGCAATAGAAACCAGAAGAAAAACATATATTATTTAAGATTCTTTGTAACTTGTATATACTTTATTACCTAAACACATACATACATATATAAACATAAACATAATTTAGGACAATTACCACTTATCATTTAAAATTATATAATTTAATTTCAATATTAAATATTTGTTAATATTTAATATTTGCTAAATATATATGTACTATTTGTAATGAAAATTACAATAATTAGCATACATTAAATTACCAACAAAACTTGTGTATGTATAAATGTGGTAAATTTTTACAAAACACATGTAAAAACTATTAATTTCATTAAACCTAATTTGATTAAATAATACCCTGTAATCTGCTGTATTTGTTTTGGAAAATGTTATATTTATAACTTTATTTTATATTTTCTAGTTGTTGCATTATTATTGTATTATTTGTTTTGTGATTTTAAAATTTTTTAATAATCTTGTTTATTTTCACACACTCACATTTAAACATGTTTGCTCTCACACATATAAGTTATAGTTTTTATTTTTATCAAAATATAAAAATGTTGACAAAAATCCTTTAGCTAAGATAAAAAGGATTTAAAGTCCTTGCTTTAGTATATTTTTTGTTAAGTGTTTGGTCGCTTGATGTGTTGGAGTGTGCATGAATAAGAGCCAATTTCTGTGTTTGTAAAAATACGCGTGTCTATGCATTTGTAAGTAGGCTTTTAAAAAAGTTTTTTTTTACTATGCCTTTCTATATTTATTACCATGAGATGTAAGGAAAAATAAAAATAAGTTTTATATTTCTTTTGTAATTTCCACAAAATTTATTTTTGACACAATATTGAAAATATTTTTTAAAAAATCTTAATATAAAAGTGTAGTTGGGTTGCTTTTGAATAACTTCTACAGAAGCAATTATTATGTTATCTAAAGAATTTAAATTATATTTGTTAATACCATACCATGTTATACCATCTAGTTTTAAATACAAAAAATTTATAATATTTTTTTTATTACTTTACGAGAAGTTTGGAATAAAGTGCTGATAATGTTATTCCCTTGGAAGTACTTTATTACTTTAAGGATTCTACAATACCGTATATGTATCTGTAATAGTTTTAACATTTTTATTTTATTATTCTTTTTTATTTCAACTTTTAGATTAACATTTATGTATATGACTTTTTGGGGGTTTACTGTGTGGGTTATCAGTGTGGAAATGTGAAGATGACATTGTTGCTGTGTTGTTTATATCTAGGGTTTTGTTATAAATTTGTTAAATAAAAAAATACAATATTTTTTTTAAGGTAAACTTGAAACATTTCAGCCTAAATCCGTATCGATTTCAGAAATGGTAATGTTTAAGCAAATCTTATTTTCCCCTTTACAGTTTAAAGCTCAAGAAAAGCTAATGTTATTGAGACATTTTTAAAACTATATGAGTCTCTACATGTACATTATGGTCATAACATTTATACCAAAAATTTTTATTTCAAACACTTAAAGTAATGTTTAAAAATAATCACTGATTAAAAAGTTATGTGTATTTTTATTTTTTATTTAAGGCAGATAATTTGACACTAAATATTTTAAATTAAAAAAGATTTCAAAATTTTCGATATGGTGGGGACAAGGTGAAACTAAAAAATAGCTTAAATTTTTCATCTTTGGGGGCACCTGAACACGCCCCTGGTGGGACGAGGTTTAAGTTCAAACTTTTTTAAAAATGGACTAATCGTTTAGAAGAAAGATAATTATTTCCCTCTTCTATTCTACACCACTGTGTGTTATAGTAATATTCTGCAAAAATAGAATCAGAATTTGTAATTTAGATATTTCAAAAGCTGTAAAACGTAGTTCTTAATACTTTATAGAAACTTTTAAAACTATTTTAAATTCACAGAATCAGAACTCCCTTAATGTTTGTACACATAACATGTATTTCTTGAAACTTTTTTTGTTTATATCAACTTTCAGTTATAAACTTGTGTTTACATGCTTGGTGTTGCATTGCAGTGGATAATACCTCTAACTGCCACCACAAAAATGCATGTTGATCATACATTTTAACCCACTAGTGGATGTTGATTTGAATTAAAAATAAATTTTATGAAGGAAACTTTATTTCGGAAAAATAAAGAGAATAAGGAAAAGGTATAAGTACATGTAGAAATATTAAGTTTTGAATTCTAATAGAAAACTATAGTAATTTATGATTAAAAATAGCAGATTTTTAAAACATATTACCCCAATATAAATATTTTCACATTAATGAGTTAAACATCAATTAGCTACTGAATATATTCCCTTAAAAGTTTTATACTTTTGTATACTTTTTTTCTCATAATTTTAATTATAAATTCTATTAACTGTGAATATGTTCATTTGTAGTTACAATTCTTATGCAAAAACAATTGTTTAATTAAAAGCTAATTTAAAATTGTTATATTTGAATTCCAAAAACCTTTTAACTAAACTATACATTTAATTTAATTACCACATATGTATTTAAATTGTAATTTTAGTAATTTATTTTGTTTTTATGGTCCAGTAGAAGACATGCAATATGCTTTTATATTAAGATTTATTATTATTATTATATTGTTGTGTATGTAAACATTTTTCAGGAAACAAAAGTAAAACTAATGTGTCATGTCTGGATTCTGTAAGAAATATTTATCTATGTATGTCATAATTATAAAAGAAAATTAAATCATTGTGGGTGAAAATTTGGTTTAGTATTTATTGGAGAGCAAATAAACTAGATAAATTTCATTAAAACAACGGTTCAAGAAATATTTTAAAGTAAAATCATTTATTTGCAATACTATCCTGGCTGTTTATCTATCGAAGTTAAAATGCAATTAATAAACAATTACAATTAATTTAGGTCTTACTAATTACAAATTACATGTAATTAAAAAGAAAATACTCAATTACTAGTAATTATAATTTGCTAAACTTTAATTACAATTACAATTAATTGCAATTGGTAAATCTTCAATTACATTGTAATTGAAATGTAATCATTACCTCCAAGTCATGGCAGCCAATCAGTAGCAGGCTTGGGGGGTAATGACTACATTTTCAATTACAATTACATTTGAAGTAATTGTAATTGAAGCTTTACTAATTACAATTACTTTTAATTGTAATTGAAGTTTTGCCTATTACAATTACTTGTAATGGTAATTGAAGTCTTGACAATTACAATTACTTGTAATTGTACCTGAAGAATTTCCAATTATAATTACTTGTAATTGTGAATATTGTTCCTAATAATTACATGTAATTTGTAATTAGTTATACTTTAATTACAATTAAAAGTAATTTTAATTGGAAAAATTTAATTACAATTACAAGTAATTTTAAGTAGTTATTGGTCAATTACGCATTACAAGTAATTCTAATTGGAAAAATTTCAATTACAATTACAAGTAATTGTAATTGGTTATTGCTCATTTACACATTACAAGTAATTGTAATTGACTATGTAATGAATTACCAGTACCTCTATTCTGCCGGGACTATAATCTTGTGATGTCACTTGTCCTGGCTGGTAAGTTGTTTGAGGTTTCATTGGGATCCACCATCGTACTTCCACGATTGTTTGAAACATATTCTTTTGTCTTTCACACAGACAGATACCCTAATACTAATACTCACACTATTGCCAGATTTTTATATTATTATCTGTTATTTTGACTATTGTCTGACTACCTCTTATTATTAAGAGTACTTTCTGATACTTAGTCTAAAATGTATATAGTTATTGATATAGCTTTCAACTAAACAAAACCATTTTCCATTTAATCCCCAATAATTTAAAAGATTATTGAAATTTATTAAAGAATTCAATTCTAATTACCAAACAAAATATTTTTATGGCTTTTCCTAATGGTTTTCAATTATGTACTTAAATTCCCATTAAGACATTTAGCCAAATGGTCAATAATTTCTTTTCTAACAATTATATTCAAGCAGCTAACTTCTTTTGCAGTTATTTAAATATTCATAAATTTAACATTTAAACTTAACAAAGCCAAACTCACTAGCAAAAAATAGTTAAAGGCATAGAAATTTATTTAAGGAAGTGGTGGCTGGAGTACAAGAAAAAAAGGCCTAAAGTTATTTACGCAGCAAGCAAAAGGGAACTTAGTAGAAATTAAGATTTAATAACTGACGTAATGGAAAAAGTTTCATTAAATTTTCAACTTTTCAAAAGATTTAAGATTTCCCCTACAAAAAATCATAATAACAACAAACAACAATCTTTATAATGCAGTTTTAGACGTATTTTATCGTGTTTCTTTTAAATGTTTCTTTGCAGGAGTAATTGATGTTTTGTAAAGACAAATTTACTGGCAAATAAACGCTGGAGTTGGCAAGAAGAAAGCGTTCCAATAAAGTCATAACAATTTATGCTCAACCGCAAAGTATAAAGAAGAGAAAAAAAGTAAAAGTAAAGCAAATCTTAAATCCTTTTTATTACATTGCTAAGGTAAAAAATTTAACGGATTAAAAAAAGGACGAAGACAAGAATAAACACGAAAATAAAAGAAATACTATTGTAGCAGTATTTTACTGCTTAATGTTGTGTGACTGATAGAAAAGTTATTTCAGTATTCTTTCAAATATAAAATAAAATCTGAAAAAATTTATTTTTTTAAAAGAAAAGAAAAAAACTAAAAATAAAATTTGTGGAAATCTAAATTTAAAGATTTTAAATATAAATAGCAGGTAGTGTTAAAATCAAAAAAGGAAATAAAAAGGATTTACTAGTGTTTTATATTAAGCTTAAGGCTTCAAAAAACTTTTAAAATTTCAAGTGAAAAAAAGTGCTAAAAAACATTCAAATCTTCCCAAAAGCAGCTGTTTGGAATAAATAAAATTTCCATCACAAAATGCAGACAAACGTACAAATTGATTCGAAAAATCTTCGCAACAATGATGATAATTTCCGCACCCGTGGTCATCATATCACCATAGAGGTAAGTTTTAGTATTTAAGTTGAATATTTACTGGGAAACATAAAATAACATTTACTTAGTTTGATGTACGTCAGTAACATCCTTCTGTTATCCCTTGTATTAACTTTAGGCCGTTACAGTCTTACGCCTTTAAAACTACGTACCATTATATGTATGTATATCTTGTTTGATACGTACGTTACGGCATTTATATCAATTAAGTCGTTGTCCGTCGTAAATTCAAAAAGACTAAATACATTTTTTTCGGTTTGTTTCTTTGAATTCATGACGTACAACTGCCAAATGAATTTGCTGGTCGTTGTTAGAATTTCAATGTAGTATTTGGTTTGTTTGTTTATTCGTTTTGTTACATGTTGTTGGGCCTTTTTCCCCTAAAAGGTTCCTGCTTTTTTTGTCTGCTCTTAAGTGGAGGTATCTTCTGCAAATATTGTTTTGTTTTTTGTGAAGGTTTGTGCGTGTAACTGTTTCTGCGGCTTTAGAAGGATTAAGTTCATTTGCATTTTCATTACATGGTTTGTTTAAGGGCAGGCTTAACTGCTATTAGGGGGGAAAAGTATTGTTGAAATTTAGGAGCTGTAACGAAAACATTTTTTGGTATTTTACTTACAGATTCTTATATTCTTTTTGTCTGGTAGTTGGACGTTTGTTTGGTGCCAAGTTGGTTTCTAATACTAAAAGTTTTACTAGATACTCATGTCCGATACTTTTGTCCGGTACTAAAACTTCTCTCTGAAAAATGTACTTTTGTTTGGTATCTAAACCATTCTCACATATTAAGACTAAAGACTTAATTGGACTAGACTATAGACTAGACTATAGAATAGACTATAGACTAGACTATAGACTAGACTATAGACTAGACTATAGACTAGACTATAGACTAGACTATAGACTAGACTATAGACTAGACTATAGACTAGACTATAGACTAGACTATAGACTAGACTATAGACTAGACTATAGACTAGACTATAGACTAGACTATAGACTAGACTATAGACTAGACTATAGACTAGACTATAGACTAGACTGTAGACTAGACTATTTACTAGACTATAGACTAGACTATAGACTAGACTCATATCATTTCTAATTTTTATATTTATATCATTTACTTAAACTCTTTTTCGTATATATAAATTTAAATATTTCTTTATAAATTCTAGAATTTAAGAGTCATTGAATTGTATACCATATGCACGTGCAATTTTTTTTTCATTGTTCAATTCATAACGTCTAAGAATTCTAAGCACTTGACAATTTAGAATTGTTATACACATATACATACATATTCATATTTTATTTAATTTTTTTAAACTTAATATTGCTAGCGGTATTAGTTATTATATAATATATTATACATTGCTGGCGGTATTAGTTGTCTTTGTCTTTTAGTAAATACCAATTGATTGTGTGTGCGTGCAACTTTTTGTAGACCTATTTAACAGCAACTTTAAATTCCTTTGCATGGAAAATTCCATATTCTTTATTTTAATTCCGTCATACATATTAAAGTTTAAGTGTGGTTCCATTTTTCATGTAGAGGATAGTAGGTTGCTTAGTATTAATTTAGTTTTAGTCTAAGTTTTCAGTGTGCTTTTGATTTTTTTCTGCTAGTTTGTCACAAGTATGTAGTTGATCTCTGTCTAGTTTAGAAGTTAAAATGGAATAAAAAAGGTGTTGTCGTACTTTTATTTGATTTCCTGTATTACGGTTTGTTGTTTGTTGCTCTTACCAGGATTTTGTTTATTCTTACTGCTTTATTTTACTTCTTTTTAACTAGACATACACATTTTTATGGTGATCTAAAGCTTTTCTAGGATTTTTTGTTTATTTCATTCTGCTGCTTTCCGCTTTGTTTTGTAATTTTTTGTTTGTTGTCGCCTGACTTAAAAGTCATGTTAAAGTGTCATCATAAAATTTTATTTATATTCTAAGTTTGCCCAGTTTGTTGGCCAAGTCCATGAGTGTTAAGTAAATGTTTTAGCATTTAAGTAATAAAATCAAAATAACAAAATAAATATAATGTTTACTAAGCACCCTGTAAGATTTTATTTTAAGAAAGACGACTTATTTTAATACTTTAGGAAATCAATTTACATTTCTTTAGGATTATCATTTTAGTAGTTTTTTTGTACAAACGACTTGATATTTCTTAAACATGTTTTTTTAAAGTTTGTTTTTAAAATATCAACAGATCTGTCAATCATTATTTATATCCAGAGGTCATTGTTCGATTATTGATATTAATGTATTATTATTGAAGTTCTTATTAGTTTTAATATTCTAAGCCTTGGGTGCTTCGTAGGATTTTGTGAAAGATTTTGTTTATCATAAAATAAGTTGAAAAATATATGTATATAGATAAATATTTTTAAAACAAATTTATTTGTATTATGTTTCAATATAAGTTTTATTATATGTGTGTTCATCATTTAATAAGAAAAAATAGAGTTGTACTTTGAATATACATATGTACATAAATAAGTATATTATTGCTTTTTTTATTTTATTTTCTTATTTATTTTCTTCATGTCATTTGTTACCAGTAATGTTGTTATTTCATATATTACTTGGTAATCAGTTGTCATTATCAATAATATAAATAAATTGTTTTAAATGAAAGTTTGTAGTCAATTGTCTATAGCGTATGTCAAATAAGGAATTAGTTATTATTTCAAACCGTAGTCGATTTTGGAAATTTTTTCAAGAAATATTGATATTAACATTAATGTGGAAACCGTTCCAGATAGAATGATAAAATTACTTTTTAATGGGGTATTGAGTAAGAAAATACACTAGCAAACATAAAAAATAACTGTAAAAATCGTTTTAATCCAGAATAGTCGGGTAATGAGATTTGCAACCAGTAATTTTTTGGTCATCGTCGAACAAAAATAAGTAGTTATTCACTCAAAAAGTAACTACTTACACTTTTATCCAATATTACTTGCCTACTTACCGGATAAGTAAAGATTTTGCCGGGTTATATTAATGAAAATTCATATTGGAGTTTTACTAATATTTTTATTTTCTATTGATCACAAAAGTGCGTATAAGTTTTTTCCGATTCAGTCCTTAAATGTATTAAACTTCTCTATTGATGGTATTTGTAGCTTGACTTTAAGATTATCAGCTGAAAACAAACATCTCTGGAAAAGCTTTTTCGTTCTTATTTGTTTTAAAGAGAAATATTTACTGGGTTATATTCAAAGCTTTTTTTTGTGCAGAAATCAAACATGTCTTAAACATTTTCTCTTATACAATAAAACTCTTATAAACCAGTTACTCGTTCAAAGAGTGCTTATTTAATGAAATTACTCTTAAATAAATTTAATAACAATGAACTAAGCTTTTTAGGTAAACACCCGAACAACTATAGCAACAGGTAAGCTTTAAGTAACTAACAGCTGTTTTCAAAAAAACTAAGCTTTCATAAGAAATAAATACTCACATTTCATTCATGGTTTTTAGTATACATACATGCTGAAAGCTTTTGTCTACCCTTTTTTGCGAGTGTATATATATGTATACAAATGTGTGTAAGTGTAAATGTGTAAGTAAAAATACCGCTAAATTAAACATATGTTAAGGAAAAAGCTTTACTTTGTATACATTGTGTATATTTGTTTACTATTTTTTGTTGGTTTTTGTTGTAATAGTAGTGGTTAATGATTTATTTTGTTTTAAAAGCTTTCTAACAACTTTATTGTTGTTGTTTATCCTAAGGTACTTTTAATAAAGCTTTTTTAAGGAAAATTTCTCAATGACTGACTAAATGTTGTTTTTTTGTTGTTTTTGTTACAAATTTATCCTTGTAGTTGTGAATGTCATTGTTAACTTTACTACAACAAAGAAATAAATAAAGCTTTTTTTGGCTAAAGTTTATGTGTAGATGAGTGTGTATGCATAGGTTAGGATTTCTATTACTGGCCGTATGATTTTCATTTCATTTAGTCGCAAACAACATTTTGGCGCGTGTTGACATGCTCAAACAACAAAATAAATTTCGCTTATTTTTTACGTTTAATTTTTTTTCTTCATATAAAAAATAAACTTAAAATTTTTTTCTATCTATACACGTATTTAAGTTTAAAAAAATATATATATATTGATGATTATGATGTTTAAAACAAAGAATTTAAACAAATAAATAAAAAAAAATCATAAAAAATGGCGATATGAAGAAGAAATGTTGAGTTAATAAAATAAAAATGTAACTTTAAATTGTTCTAAATTTATGTTGCAGATTTAAGTTTGTGTTCTTTTTATAACGCTACTAAACTGTTTAAGGCCGTTAACATGTATCATTACTTCCGTTTCCGCTTCGCTTAATATAACGGAATGTGTGTGTGAGAGTTTGTGTGATTTTCAGCTACGTTTGTTATTTATACCGTTAACCACACAATTACTAATAAGTTATTGCCGCCGTTTATAGTGCTTTGTATGAAAATTTAAACAAGTTTTTTTATATCATTCTCATTTTTAAGAAATTATTTACTACAACAACAAAAAAGTGCCGTGTTATCAGTTTCAAAAAGTGTGTGCGTTAATAAGTGTCAAAGTTGTTTCTCTTTTTTGTGTGTGTAAACTGTATAAACGTCGAATGTATAACTGAGTGTGTGTATTTTTTGTATTTACATTGTCAACCATTTATAACAAAACAACAACAACTAAATATTTATGTATAAAAAACACCAGCAACGTCATTATTCTTCTTTTTACAACAACAAAACATCAACAAACTACTGTAATAAGAGTGTAAAAAAAAGATTGTGTATAAATTTCTTTTCCTGCCAACCTCTATTGTCTTCTCCTACAAATTATTTTGTTTAAGGACACACTCACCTTCATACGAATACACACAAATTCTACTTTCATTTTATACAGTCACACAAACATTTTACCCATTGGAAAGCACGCATATTAACAGTATCCCTAAAAACAGGCAACATTGTTGGGAATTTGGGTTTGGTTTTGTGTATTTTTGTATCGTGTAGTATTAACGGAAATAGAAATTTAACAAAACATTTCCGTTGTATTCTTCGCTAAATTATTTAAGTTAAAATTAATTTTAATAAAAAAAACAACTGAATTTTTTACAATTCACTAAACAAAACAAAAATAACAAAGTACTTATGTATGTGTGTGTATGTGTAGTCAGTCGAACAATGTGTTTCCTTTTCCGTTTTCATTGTTAATTCATGGTTATTTGTTAATTGTTGTTATAATCATTATTATAATTGTTGTTGTTGTTAACGCTCTTATTATTGCTATTAACATACACATCCTTTAAAATGAATAAAAGGGAAAAAATGAATACAAATTCATTGTTTTATTTCAAATGTTGTGTTTACATTTGTATTTATAATTAAAGGATGATAATGAATGGAAACGTTCTACGCATTTTTTTGCATAAAATTTCAAAGAAAAATAAACAAACTAACAAAAAACAAAAACAACAACTGTTGAACGGGCAAAACGTATAATTAAAATAACACAAAAGTAAATAAAACAAATTTTGAAAAACAAAAATGAAAAATAAACCAAACCCAAATGCAAAACTGCTCTTAAATGCAAAGGACTCTGCCTCCTTCCTTTAAATCCTGATTAAATTAAGTTTAAATGAAATAAAGAAAATTTAAGAAAATATTAAAATAACAAATGGATGGTTTCCAAGAAAATTTGAAAAATTCTTAAAAAAATTTAAGCTGAAAAGGAAATTGCAAAAAAGTTTTTTTAAATTAATAAAAAATGCTAAAAATTCCATTTAATAAGAAAAACAAATAAATCATGTTTAAATATTTTAAGAATAACAAAATCTTAAACATTAAGTTTAAAAAATTATAAAAATTTTAAAATAAAAAGCAACAATTTTATATAACAAAGAGATTTAAAATATTTTATTAAATTTGAAAAATTTCGAAAATTTTCAACATTTTTATAAATTTTACAAACAAACACATGATAAAGCTAACAGCAACCAGTTAAAAAAATTAAATCTATCAAAATATTAAATTAAAACCAAAAAAAAAAAATTTGATAAAAAAATTTTATAAAAAGTTTATTTTTACGAAAAAATTAAAAAAAATCCCTGCAAATTGTCTTAATGTTTTTTGTATAGTAATTGTTTTAGCCAAAAAATAGAAATAAAATTTTCAAATAGTTTTAATCAATGTGTTAAGTGTGTTATGAGTGTGTTCCTTTTAACAAAAGATATTTAGCTGTAAATCTTTTTAACTAAACAACTATAATTGCCCAAAAGAATTTATGCAAAACTGCAAAAATTGTTGTGTATTACATTGCAAAAAAAAAGGATTAATAAAATTTGAATAACTAAAGGTAATTTTTATATATTAACAAAGATATTTTCTATAAAGTTGTCAATATTTTAGATCTCTGAAACTATATAAAAGTAAAGTAGTTTTTCCAGTCATTACTATGACTTGTTAAGATAAGTTACCTTTTCCCCATCACAAAAACATCTGCAAGCTGCTCAAATTACATAGTGTTTTATTGCAATATGTGTTGTTGAAGTTATGTCTTGAATTCAGAACTTATAAAGCTCTTAAAAGATTTGTTTACATTTCCAACATTTTCAACAACACAGATTGATTGTGGTGGGAAAAAATAAATGAAAACATTTAAAATATCCTTCCATAATCACCTGGTACCAAATTGACACCAAAGTGTTTATAATTCTTTAATAACATCCGTTAGTAAAGTATACGCGTATGACAATGTAATGTTGATAACGAAACATTTTTAATATTACAAGAATTCGTTGTCGAAATCTAAATTTTGTACGCATCCGTCGGCTTGATGTTAACAAACGTAGTAAGCTCACTATTAACAACAATCCGTGAGCAACGTTGTCAACATTACATAGACGTTCCCACGACAACTGGATCTTCGCTCCGGAACAACCCGAGTCATACTCGGCCAAAGATTGTCAACCCAGCGACAGCTGTATCAACCGAATGTTTTTTCCCCAGGAAAGAACAATCGGCCACAGTCGAACTGTTACAACAACATTACATAGAGTTGTCGTACGTATGTATATACTTTGACAACATATGTTATTAAAAAATTATAAATATTTTGGTATCAATATGGTACCAGGCGTGTATATATGTTTCCTCTCTCTGTGTAGAGTAATTTTAATTAAAATATATTTTCTTGGTTTACACTTTAAAATTTTAATCAAAAATTCTTAAGGAGCACAAACCCAGCAGTTCAGTCGGACAGTCCCGAACTACCTATTTACCCTACCATTCAAGGTTACCCCTAAATTCAGAGCATCCATTGTCCACTCTTGCTCTTACAAAGGGTACACTAAAGCGACGATTGTCTTCACTTTCGTTTACATATAGTACAGTCGTGACGTAAGTCAAAATAGAGCCAACCAGCTAGTTAGACGAAAATGGAAATCACTGTCGTTTTGGTTTGACTCTTTATAGAACTGCTGGATACTTTAAGACCATGGTGCGTATGACTCCTATATTTTGTACCATATAATTTCAAATTACTTATTCGTTTATATCTTCTTCTAAATAATAAAACCAAGAAATATTACTTATTTACTTTATTCTTAAAACCAATAATTTTGGAATTTATTATTTAAATTTCATGTTAATTTTTAATGATTTCGTACATCAAAATGTTTTAACACGCATTGAAAATGTATATATTGAATATGAATCGTTTTAAAAGCGATTAATCAATAATATAAAAATATATTTGTAGTTACAACATTACAACGATAGGTTTATAGTAAACAGACATGAAAGGGAAAGTTAATAATGATTCTTCTACTGAGGAAGTAATAAACAAAAAATAGGAAAATAAATATTAACTCATGCCTCCAAGGAAAACCACCTGATATTAAAATGATGAATCCTAATTGTTGGATTATTTCTTTCATTTCTTCCACCTTTTTTATGTGTAAATAAAACCATTAACAATTCAAAAGCATAGATACGCTAATAAAATTAGCAGTTGGCTTGATTATTGGCGATTAATATCCAATATAATTTAATTAAATATTAAAATAAAACGCAATCAAACCATTTACATTTAGCAATTTTGATGTAAATTAGAAAAAGAATGGTAAAACAAAAATTAAACATCAAAAAAAAAAAAAAAAAACTTAATGATACTTATGTCCTTTTAATACTATCATTAAGTGGTCAAAATGGCAATGAAAATTTAATAGTAAATTTATCAGGGCAAACTAAAAGAAGAAGAAAATCGAGTTTTATATTCTGTTGTCATACGAAAATATGTTTTTTTTTAAGTTTGAATTATTGCCAGAACAAAACAAGATGCATTACATTTTCTTCTTTTTTAGTTAAACATATTTTTTGATGCTGAAATCAAATACCTTGTTTTATTTACAATACTGAGAATTGAAATTTGTCTGCAGTTTTTCATTTCTTTATTTTTTATTAGTTTTTGTATGACAGTAACACTAGGTAACAATTTCATCAAAATTATTTTGTAAATATTTAGAAAACTAGCTTTTTTATTAAATTTAAAATTTAAAAAAAGTGATAATATAAAATTCTATTGATATGAATTCATTGATATGAATTTATTGAAGATTATTTCTTTAAAGAAATAAGTGAGACATTCTTTTAAATATCGACATTTCATACCAAATTTTTTTAAGAGAACATTTTATCAAAAATTTACTTTAAGGAAAAAAATTTGTTAAGATTTTTTTAAGGAAACATTTCAGATAAATTTATTTTTTAAAAAATACAATTTTTTATTAAAGAAGATATTTTGTTAAAAACTTTAAAGAAAAAACTTTTATTTAAAAATTTCCTTAAAAAAATTTTCACTGAAATTTTCTTTAAATATCGACAACATTTTATTATCAATTTTCTTTAAGTAGAACATTTTGTTAATATTTTTTTTACATTTTGTTAAGAACATTCTTTTTAAAGAACATTTCGAACAAAATTGCTAATAGAGAATATATTATCTAAATAAACCTTAAGAGAAAACATATTTTTAATTTTTTCTTTAAAGAAAAAATAATATTAAATATTTAAAAACGAAACTCTTTTATTATGAAAATAATTTTGTTGAAAAATTTTCTTAAAAAAGTTTTCTTAAATTTTTTGGAAATTTTCATCAAAAAGAAAGTTTCTTCAAAAAAAAATTTTGTTGAAGAGAATATTTTGTCAAAAACATCCTTTAAAGAGAAAACATTTATCAAAAAATATCTTTAAAGAAAATGTATATTAAATTTGTTTAAAAGACCATTTTAATGAAAATTATCTTTAAAGAAGAAAATTTAACAAAAAATGTCAATAAAAGGAACTTTTTGTCAATAATAAAAAGTTCTTTTTTTGGAAAATTTACTTTGAAGATAAATTTTTAAAAAATTTAAACTAGAGACAAATAAAAAATTTTTTAAACTAAATTTTGTCCAAAGTCTTCTTTATAAAGAATATTGTATAAAAAATTTATCGTCAAAAATTTTTCTTATAGAAATATTTTTTTAAAGAGAAAATTTTATCCAAGTCATTTTCAAAGAGAACATTTTATGATTTTTTTTATGATTTTTTTAACATGAAAAATTTCTATAAAGAGAAAGATTATTAAACATTTTCATTAAAAAGAACATTATGTCAAATATTTCCTTAAAAGAAAATTTTTGAAATATTTTGTTTAAAGAGAAAATTTTATTATTGACGAATTCAGAAAGAAAAAAGAAAACAAATTTTAAAATTTTGTATGAAAACTACTCAGTTTCTGTTAGTGTTCTTTCCAAATTTTGTTAGAGAGTTTATTTGCTAAAAAATTGTCTAGAAATACAATATCTAATGAAAATGATGTTATTATTTTTATGAATTTTGAGCTTAAAGTTAAACTTAAATTGATTTGATTGAACTGATTACTAAACCACTTTTTGTTATTTTTCCTTTTACAACAGGAATTTGTAAAGACGTGTCAGATTTTGTCATTAGTGTATTTCCTTTCATTTCAATTTCCATTTCTTAAAGTAAAAAAGAACAAAATTAAAGGGATTAAATCAAAAGAAGTATAATTTTAATTTCCCTTCAATGGGTAACAAGGTTAAGAGTATTTTCAGGTAATAAGTTAAATAAAATATAAAAAAAACAAATGCAAATAATAATAAATAAAACAATATGAAAACCTTGTAACTGCAGTCACCAGAGACAATCAAGCAAGTCACACATACACAATGATGGCACCATCATCGTCATCATACAATTGCAGCCATTATTGTTTGCAGACTGCAGCATTACTCCTGATGAATAATGTAGCAATTGTTTTGGTAGAGACTTGGAAATTAAATGAGAATACAAGCGCTAACAAACTGAAAACAAAAAGAAAACAATAAAAATCATTTAAATAAGAATTGAGACATTAAGTCTTCATTTAGTGGAACAATAACTACTATTTTGCCGGCAAAATTTTAATATAGGACAAAAACCTTTTATTGTTCTGCGTTTATGTTTTCTTACTTTTTTCTCACACTTACAACAACAATGCCCTTCACCATTGTGAATGCTAAATATTAAATATGTAATCCCATGTGTATTAGTTAAATGATATTCCTATGAGAATTTTAATAATTTTATATTGTTATAAAATTTTAAATTGCAATACTATATCAACACTAATATAGTTAACTAACTACATACAGTTTTGAAAAGTCTTACACCCCTATTCTGCATTTCGATTACTTGGGCCTTTATTTATATATTATTTATTATATTTATTATATTTTACCTATTTTCTTGTAAACCATGTGTAGGGTATTTAAATTTCGCTTTAATGAATGTGAATAGCATTCTTACTTTTTCGATTTATGTATGTTTTTTTCTAGTAGTCATTACTGTAATGAACAATTTATGTTACTGTTTTTTCTTTGTTTTAATTTTAATACCCTCCAGCAAAATCTATTCAAGAGAGAGATTTTTACTTGTGAGTCTTATTAAAATTATGCATTTATATTTTTTATTAAAAAAAAAAACAGCAACAAAAATACAACATCTTTTTTTTATATTATAAAATGCCTGAGGAAACTTAAAAACAAAATATATCTAGTTACAAAAATGCTACTTCGTCTTTATATTTCAATGCTTAAAGACAAATAAAAGAAAAGTCAATAGTGGTGTGTTAAGGAAAATGAGATGATTCTGAGCGGCAAGGGGGTAAGGTAGTAATTGTAGCGTCATGATTATATTAGCATAAAATAATACAAAATATGCCAAAGTTATGGTACAATAAGTAGGAAAAGGACTGGGTCTTGGAAAAAAAGAGATCAAGTGCCAACACCGTTTTTTTTCAAACTTAAATAAAATATTTTTAGTAAAAATATGTATAATAATACCATAAGAGTACAAAAAAGTATGAATTGCGTTGGTTGTTGGCAACTGTAGAAGAAAAAGTAAATGTCTTTAAACTTATAATTTCAATAAAAAAAGCTTCAGATTTACTCTTAACTAGTTAGTTCTAAAGGAGACAATGTTTCTATTTTTAACAGAATATTTTTAATAAAAACTGATTTTCTCAGGCTCATATCTTGCTGAGGGAAAGCTTTAGTCATAAAGAAAAAAAAAACTTGTGAACATATAAAATTAAAAATCATCATTTTAATTTTTCCATTTCATATGGAAGAAGTTGCACTTCTTTTATTAGAAGCACCTGTACGTATACGTATTATTGATTTATAGATAAAACAAATATTAAGTATACGCCTGATTTAGAAAAGGACTTGAAATATTTTTTTAACATTTAAACAATAACTTGTTTATTGTCCCTTGATGCGTGAGCTGAGCTTACTGCTGTGCTGCTGCGATCGGTGCGTGACTTGTTTATTGACATTTTAGGTTTTTTTTTAGTTGAATGCATCATTGAACTTTTAACAGTGTGTAAATTAAAGTTAAATTCTGGACAGTTTGAAATATATGAGCCTGAGAAAATCATCACATTTTTGCTAAATTCTTTTTTTTATAAAATTCAATAAACATTTTATTGAAAAACTAAATTTAACCAACCAAAATTCGTTAAAAAAATATATTCTATTAGAAAATTTTTATTTTAAGAATATTTTTACAAAATACTTTTAGAAAATTTGATAAAAAATTGTTGTATAAAGAAAATTCCAAAAAAATCTACCTTTTATTAAATAAAGTAAAAAATGTGTCCAAATTCTGCAGGGTAAATTAGCTTGTATTAAGACGCAGCTAAAAGAGAGGGGGAAAAGAGTTGCCAACGTTGGTAGTGAGAAAAATGAACTAACATGCGGTTAACTATATACTTTAGATACTCGTTCATAAGAAGTTTTATATATATTTTTATGCTCTTTCCCACTATTTCTCATGCAGCCTCTTTATACATAATCTTTGGCTTTATTTTTGCATTCTTTTTTGTTTTACTTAATATTTACTTGCAATTGCTTGTTAAACTTATAAAATTATGTGTTTTATGTACGTTTTTATTATTATATTTTTACTTCTACATTCTTTATGTGAAATAAGTATGTATGTATATTTAGGTGTAAGTGTGTGTGTGTGTCTACACGTCTTATGAAAATGCACTCAAGTCTTATTATTAATAAAGTTGATAATAAACATCCTGAGTTATAAGTTAACAAAAGAATTGGGTCAAAATTGTGGTGAGGATGAAAAACAATAATTATAAATAAATTTTAAACAAGAGTTAATAAATTTTAATCAAGGTTAATGTTTTCAAATATTAAGAAAAATTTAAAAATATTCCAAAAAATTTCTTTAAGTGTGTTTATATGAACATTACTTCAATACATTTATGTAAACTGACACAACTTTAAATGCGGTCGACGTTTATTGCTTGTCTTATGCTTATAAATCCCACACAAATATAAATATAGTAGAAAAGAAACACCAAAATGAACATTTGGTTTTCTGGTTTTTTATTATAATTTTTTAGTTTTTTCTGTGATTTTTTTATTTATTCCTTTTCTAGTTGCATTTAGCACTTGTGTTTGTTAAAATGCATCATGATTTTTAAGTATGACTGGTGTTTGGAGAATAATTCTTAGTTTTTTTCTTTAAAAATAAAAATTCATACACATTATAAAGTGCACTATGGGGAAATTAAATTTAAATGCAAATTTTGGCGAAAGAAAAAAAATCTAAATATGAAAGGAAAGTTGAAAGAAATATTAAGTTTTTTTTTGCAAATTTAACAATGCAGTTTATAATAAAATGTAATACAAAAACAAATATGTGATAAATACATAGTTCTGTTATGTTGCAGAAATATGATCATAATTATTAAACATTTTATAAATTAATTTATATCAAAAATGTTCTTTAGAATGAAAGTTTTAGATATTTTCAATAGAAAGAAAACAATTCTAAATGAAAGCAATTCTGTATATTCTGTAGATTTGATAGAAAATTATGTCTCGAAAGGAAATTTAAAAATACGATCAAAATTATTCGCACGAATGAATTTTCTGTAGAAAAATATTTAATCAAAGTTTGAGAAAAAAATTTATAATAAGAAAATTTTTTTAAAAATTTTCTGTAGAAAAAAAAAAAAACATATTCTAAAGCTTTTTAGTAAAAGATAATTTAATAGAAAGCTGAAAAGTTTCCGTTGATAAAAACTTCAAAAAAATATTCTAAAGCGTGTTTGTTAGTTATTTACCATTGTATGCTTCTAGAGCTTTCTGAGTATCAGAGAAACTTACTTGAATGTCAAAATTCACAAGTAAATACTAATATCACTATGAAATATTACTTAAATAGATGTAGGATATGCTCATATTAACTATTTCCCTTCATATAAGTCCTAATAATGCTTTCGATAAATATTAAAGAATTCAATAAAATTGATAAATTTTCTAATAATATTCTTAAATATTATCTACTTCGCATACATTTTCATGAGTGTATTAAAGTGAAATGTTTTTAACGATGACCCTTCTTGCCAGACAAACACATTTATCTTGGGTGTTTTTTATAGATTTATTCTTCCTCTCCTGCTCACAATATGAAACATGTGTCTTTCATGAGACCTTATTCTTTATTTAAAACATTTTCTTTATATATTTATCAAGGATTAATTTAAACATTTAAACAACTTTAATATACATAGTTAAAAAATGAAAAAAACATGTTTCTTTCTTAAAAAATATATATATTGCTATATAAAAAAAAATATTGCCAAATTTAAAACAAAATACCTGGGTTAAAAAAAATATAAACGAAAACTAGGTTGGGGTTTAAATTTATTGTTTCTTCTTTTTCACCAAAAAATAACAATTTTAATGTTTGATTTTATTGGCAACAAAAACCTTTTAGCCGCCTTTTAAAAATATAAAAATATTTAACCAAGATTTAAGTTTCTTTTTCTTTTACACCTTTTAACTCGCTGCCTTGTTAAAAAAAATTAGAAAAATATTTATAAATTGTAAACAATTCAAACTCCTTCTGCCACCTTGTTTTTCCACGAATTCTTTTTCAGTCTGTTGGTTTATAACATTGTTTTTGTCTATCTGTCTGTCTGTCTGTCCTTCCGTTAAACAGTTGACTGCCTGCTGTGCATGGCAGTAATTCAAGAAGCTAATTTATTTTTTTGATTTATTCATCAGTTGGCGTTTTATTTTCGCTAAGAAACTCAAAAATGAAAGGATTTTATCTTTAGTCTTATAACGACATAAAGAAAAGGTGTACTTTCTCAACTGCAGTTGTCTTAGTTATTAGGTTGTTTTTTATGGATAAACATAACATAATTAAAATATTACAAGCTGAAGGATAAAATGTTGATCTAAATTGCCAAATAATGAGAAATTTGTAAAAAAAATAACAAACTTTAACACGGTTTATTCAAGATTAAAAAAATGTTCTGCAAAATACTTTTAATTCAAACTATTTTTAATTCAAAAGATAGTTTTCTTAGAAACTAATATGTCTGGTAACATTTAAATAGATATAGGCAAAGAGCTCTGCTGCTGTCATAAGAACGATAACTCACAAAATAGTGAAATAGAGTTTTTTAAGATTTTTGCCGATAACAGCTCTTAATCAGGTTTAGAATTTTGCTGTTGCTTTCCTTAAGAAATATTTTTTGTATGAAGGATAATTTTTCAACAATCTTTAGTTATTAACAATTTTAGATTTTGTGATTTATTACTATTACTATTTCAGATATTTTATATGATTGATCGCAGGACGAAATGCCCATTGATGTTGATCAGAAGAGGAATACAAACAGATTGTGTTTTCTTTTCTCTATTTTAAAATTGTTGGTTAATATTTTGAGAGAATACAGATCGTTTGTAATGATGCTTGTAAAAGCCAAAAATATTGGTTCTTCATCATTTTCTGAGTCAATTAAGCTTTGTCCGTCTGTGTGACCATGTAAAGCTTGTGCGTACACAAATCACAATTTATAAGATTTATTAATTTAATAAAATTTGGCAGGACGAACGTTAATGAAAATGTTTAAAAGCTATGTATTATTTCCTAGACCCCATAAATATGTTAAATGTTCTAGTATGCCTACAAATATCGGCAAAACTTATTTTTATAGAAGTTTAAACGATACTGCCCTAACACGATTACATTCTACATAAATAATTTTGAAGTGTAGGTAAATTCATCTACCAACTTTTATAAGAATTGACCCATATTTACCCCTACCCCCCTTTAAGCCTTCTTGTAAAAAATCGTTCTTTTTTTTTGTCAACAATAACAAAAAATATTTCTGAATTAAAGTTAGAAACAAATTAAATGCGTTATTGTTTAATAAATAATCTACATATTTAACATACTGACTGGTGTAAAGTATCATATGGTTGGCAATGTCCGACTTTACACTCATACTTGTTTTACATAGAAAAAATGCTTATCAGTAGGTACATATTTCTGATTTCTGAATTCTTTTTTTTTATTTAAAACACCATTTTTATATTGATCGTATTGGTATTTTATATGGGATATCTTCCCAAATGGAACAAAAAAACCTTTAAACTAAAGTTTTAAACTTTTTGTTTAATTTGACACTTTTTAAAACAAAGAAATTTAATTAACATGAAAACTATTTAAGTTTTTAATGAGGTATTTACACACATACAAAAAACCTACATACACATGTCCAAAGCACCCTGCAATTCTAAGAGGTCACATATAAATATTAAGTTATCATGTCATTGTAAAATTTCCTTATTTATTTCTTTATCCCAGAGTTAACATTTTTAATTTCCAATTTATTAAATTGCTATCAATCAAACGAAGGTTTTACAAGTTATTTTAATAGGGAACTAGTAGTATTGTAATGGCGGGGTAAAGCTTAAACCCCAAAATGACTCAACTGAACAACATGAAGCATGTTTAAGTTTGAATAGTAATGGCCAAACATGCATGAAAAGATATTGTGAATTTTGAACAGTCATTCATTCACTTATTCATTTATATACAGTCAAAGAGTCTTTCAATCATTGAAACAACGAACAACACTCTGTGTATAACTATGTATATATTAGGTATGTATGTATGTGTATGTATGAGAGTATTTTAGGGTACAAAAGTGGAATTTTGGAGGGAGTTTTCGAGAATGAATTAATTGAAATACAATGACAATGTGGCTCTGTTTGATGAAATTTGTGAAGATCTTAGACAACCATACACATAAACGCATTTACTTAAATACACATTTGGGCACACGCACTTCAAAACAACTGTGAAATTAATGATGATAAGCGTTTATAACGAGAGTCAGATGGAAAATTCGAAAAAAAAATTAAATTTTATTCATAACAAACAAAATTTTTCATTTGAGTTATTATTAAACTACTTCTAAAAGAACTTCTCTTGTGTGCCCCCTAGAACTTTAGAAGGCAGAATAGTGTAACTAGCATATAAAGCAAATAAATACAATTTTGTTGCTCTAATTTTTTTTGCAGTTTACTATTTTTTGTTTTGAGCCAACATCTTTTAAATTGTTAAAAACACATCATTTTATTGTTGGGCTGCATTTGAAACTTGTAAATAATTGTTGGCAATGTTTTTGACAAGGGTCAAGCATTTTGCTTTAGTTGTCAGTTCATTCTCTAGCTCAAAAATTCCCTTTCTAGTCCTTAACACTCCTCACTATGTAGTACTGCTGCCATTTCAATTGGCAACATTTTTGTGTTTCATCATCAACATCATGGAATAGAAATAAATGTGTGTATATAAATATGTATGTGTGTGTGTGTACATTTATAACTGAGTACCATGACCATTTTTTGTTGTTTTCTTTTTATTAAAGCTTTTATTTTTTGTTGACAGATCTATGGAAAATTTGTAACATAAATTTTCAACTGAATTTTTTGACAGAACAACAAATGTTTCTATTCCTGTGATTTTTGAATTCCATTTTTATTTCTCTATTTAGGTATTTTATACACGTTTTAATTATAAAACAAAACCATCTTTTTGGTTTCAAATCCTGGTAATGGACAGCAAACGACCCTTTAATGTGGTTGAGATTTGAAAAAAAGTTTTTTTATTTAATTTTCCAAATTGATATCATGTTATAATTTTATAATAGACAAATTTTAATGACAATTTAATTGAGTGAAGAGACATAAAAGTTTATATTATATAATTCTATGTAAATTTTTACAAACCCATTAGTGTTTAAAACTTTTGATACTTAAATAAACGTACAGATATGGTTGTCAAATTTGTAATGCTAATTTTGCATTTTTTTCGTGTTTTTGAAAAAGTTTTATATAATTTTAATAAAACAAATTTGTTAAATACAAAATGTTATTAAATATTTAAATTATAAAAAAATAAGTTTTAAGTTTACAATTTGGGTTAACATTTACTATTGGAGATTTAAAAAAAATATCTTATTCAGATAAATTCTTGATTCCGATTTGTGTAACATTTTTAATGTGAATGTCTGGGTGATGTTCAAAATAAGGTTTAGAAACTACATACCTTAGAAAATGTAACTGCTAAAGTTCTCAAACTTGGTATCAACATGAATGTGTAGGACACAAAATGGGCGGGTTATCAGTGGAGGCGTGGCACCTTCCAAAGGAATTAAATATTCTTTTTCTGAGAAGCAAGAGTTATTAACTAACTAACTAACAAACTAACTAACTAACTAACTAACTAACTAACTGACTAACTAACTAACTAACTAACTAACTAACTAACTAACTAACTAACTAACTAACTAACTAACTAACTAACTAACTAACTAACTAACTAACTAACTAACTAACTAACTAACTGACTGACTAACTAACTAACTAACTAATTTGTTACACAGAAGCTAGTTTTCTACATAAAAACAAGTTTTCTACCCAAAAAAAATCGTTTTCTTCGCAAAATTTGCTTTTAACACAAAAACACGTTTTTTTACACAAAAAGCATTTTTTACACAAAACCTCGTTTTTAACACAAAATGTAAGTTTTTACACAAAAACTTAGTTTTTACCAAAAAACTTATTTTTTACACAAAAACTCAGTTTTTTCATAAAATCTATGTTTTTACACAAAATTAAAGTTTTTACACAAAAACGGTATTTTTACGAAAACACAGTCTTTACACAAAACTGACACCAATACTCGTTACAATCATTATTTTATTATTAATTGTTTTATTTTATTGTTTACATTTTTTCACTCGTGAATTTCTTTTATGAATCTTTTATATCATAACACCACATTGCGTATCATTAATATTAATCTGAAATGATATATATATTACTCATACGTTAAATCATGAATACTTATGTACATTTATACACTTTACCTTTCATGCTCACTCGCTAAAATATTATTAAATTATAAAAGCAAAAAACATGTGGACAGGCAGAGTGAACAATTCATTTATTTAGTCCTTCATTAAAAAAAGCACAAAAACACTCACATTTCTAAGGATATAATCCCATTTTGAATGTTAAATATTGACAGCACCCACATACAGTCAGACAGTAATAAACACATTTCATATAAATGAAAATACATAAATTTATAACGAACAAAATAACACACACACAGAGAAAATTTACTCACAAATTCATAATACTGTTAAGAGAAAATAATAACAATCTGAAACACAAAACATATGATAGCAAATTAATTTAAGATTAATTGGGTATTTGGAGTTGAATGGCATTGAAAATTGTTTTATTGGTAGAACAAAACAATAAATTAAAATTTAATAAATTCATTACATGTTAATAAATTCAATAATAATAATACCGGTAGTCATTTATATTTAGACAAAAGTGATGTAATTAAAAAGTCACTGAGCTGTTAAGAAAGACAGGTGTTCTTTCAAAATACTTATATTACAAAGAAAATAAATTAAATTTCTTTAGTTAAAATTGTTTTAATTTTTCCTTGAAAACCTTTTAATATTTATTTATTTACACACACATACATACATATAATGGGCTTTTGGATTTATTCCAATAAATGTTTCCGTGTCACAGCACAAACAAAATATCAATTTACACTTGTGTCATGAGAAATTAAAACCTTGAACAGATAAAAAGAACAATAATTATTTATTTATTTATTTATTTATTTATTTATTTATTTATTTATTTATTTATTTATTGTATTCCTTTACACACATTTAATTAAAAGCAAAAGGGAAAGATTTTTAAAATCAATAAATTTTTAATAATAAAAAAAACATATTGAAAAATTATATCCTTCACGTGTCCTTAATTGACATTCATGTTATATTAAAATATTTACACAAACATTTAAATAAAATTATACTCTTGGATTTAATAATGCAATTCAGTTGGATTTGCTCTGGCAGATATTGTAAATAAATGATATGAATTATATAATTTTGTGTGTTTTATGTATCGGTCGGTGGGTGCAGCCAAATGGAAATGAAAATTATAAATTATTTTACGTTCTTTCAGCCGTAATCAAATTATGGCTATGAAATGCATCTGTACAAATATGAACACACATACGGTGGGTTTCGTAAAAAACTGATGTGTCTCAGAAATTAAAGCTGAGTCATATATCAAGTCAAGTTTCCTACACACTTTATTTTAAGAAATTTTATTAGATTTATCTTTAATGCAAAACCACTTTCAGATTTTTGGATTTTACTCTTTCCTTAACAAACCCACTGTATAATGAAATATTTTGCAATATATTTTTTTCAAACTTGTTTTAGCCATAAATACAGAGAGATTTTGGTAGATGTTTTCTCTGTGTTATATGTTGTGCTAACAATATTAAAAAACCGCCAAATGATGATGATTATATAAACTGTTTGATATTTTCTTTTATAATGTATTTGTTGGATTGGTTGTTGGTATATGTTGCCTGAGTTGTCTGGGCTTTTTATTAACTCGATAAAAACCAATTTACTTTTGCATATATGACAGATTTAAACGTAAACACACACACACAAACATTTACAATAACAATGTAGAAAAAGTTAATTAAAATTATGCACTTGAAATTATTACTCAATAACAATTACAATGATTTATAAAACCATAGGGGATTACAACGTTATGGATTTACAATAAATTATTCATTAAAATACAGGGATTATGATGAAATTTAAAAATAAACAAATTCGATTGAAAGAAACACACATTTTTTCGTTAATATATTCGTTTTTTATAAAAACCTTAATTTTTCACAGGAACTGTTTAATTGCGCTTAAAAACTGGTTTTTTTAACACAAAATTCTACATTTTTCACAATAACAGATTTTTTACATAAAACGTAAAATTTTACTGCATCTTCAATAAAAGATCAGTTTTTAAAGAAAAATTAATTTACACAGTAATTCAGTTTTTATACCAAAACACAGTTTTCACCTAAAAACTCAGTTTACTAAAATTTCGTATACAAAAACTGTTTTTTTTGGTAAAAAAAATTACAAAAAAAATTCTAATGAATAAGTTATAAAAAGAGGATTTTTAACTTAATACTTTTCAGTGTAAGTTTTTGCTGGTTACTTAACTTCAATATCCTGCAATGGAAAAATATATTTTTGGCCAAAGATGTTGTAATTTATAAACTTAGTATGGACTTGTCTTTTATAAAAATAATGTTGGAAAAGCAGAAATAAAAATTTGTTCTCTTTTTTTATTAAATTAAAAGTGTTTGGTTTTTTATCTACATATACTTTTTTTACTTTTACCTTGTCATTTATCATGTGTCATTTATTCATTCATTGCTATTCATTTTATGCAAAAATTTCATTGACTTCGACAACATCATTATCAACATCGTTATCTGTAGGTTGCAGCATAGTGTGAGGTTTACAAAGTATTCTCTTGTCATCATCAGTCATTTACAAGTTTATCATCACTGTCACAGTGACTGTCGAATATTTCAGCAGAAAAAAAAATATATTGAAATTTTGCTTTAATTTCCTAATTTTTAATTTTATATTAATTGTTTTCTTTAAAAGTTCATTTAAAAAAACAAGTTGTCAAACACTTGTAATTTCTCTTTTTAAAATTATTACATGGTGCGTCAACTGTCATGAGAGCATCATTAAAAAACATTAGTCATTCGTGTAAACATCATATGAGATTTTAATTTTTTTCTATTTTATCACATTGCCTTTTGATATTTCTATGAATAAGAAAACCCAAAGAAAAAGTGTAAAAAATATAGAAAAACTAAATTACATTATAAAACACTAAACAGTATATTTTTTGCATTTATTTACATTAACACTCCTGTTTATTACGCAAGGCGCAGATAAAGGATATATATTAAAAATTTCACAGCAAAAACTTTCGCAACGCTTAGTAAAATTCTAAAATGTACTTATACAATAGCATTTTAAGCCAAAAACATATTACCTGGATCCCTTTTAAATTATTAAAAAATCAAAAAAATAAAATAAATATTAAACATTTTCATAATTGAGAAGTATATAAATATAGTGTACTTATACTTAAAAACAGGAATATAACATTTGTTTTATTTTATATAAATTTGTTGAATACATTTAAAAAATTACTACAACTACACGTACATGTTTGGGTATATTCTCATGTCCTCATATGTACAGAAATGTAACAGTTATATGAATGTCTATGTGTGAGCTTGAAGGCCTTTTAAGGACATTGATGTTAATTTTACTGGAGACGTTGGTTAGGATGATTTTCAGTTGATGATGTTGACGATTATTATGGCGATAATGTGTTTATTTGTTTATTTTTTTCTAGTTATTTATACAATGATTAAGCCGTAAGGCTTTTTATGTACTAAAACTCATATATGAATTGTAATGGAATTTTCCTATAGTAGATAAGCTCTTAAACAGATAGTTTAAGTTATCGATTAATGGTGTTTTCTTTTTGATATTTAAAGATTTTAGTTAATTAAATAGTAATTTAAATTTTGCTGTATTGCTATAACAGGTTTAGTTACAACCGTGAATTTAATAAGTATCTGTAGAATTAATTGCAACCTTCATCTGACTTCTTAACATTTAAATTATTAAATAAATTACTTGGTCGTGACTTTTGTTCATCAACTCAAGTCAAAGCCTTAAATAATCTTACAATCTTGTTAGTTTGTTTTGTGTCAAACTTGCAAACCCATAATCCACATAAAATCCCATAAAAAGGTATTAGTAACTTTACAACTAATCCTTTTCAAAAATTGCCCAAAAAATAACATTTTGTTTTCCAGGAATTAACACAAATGTTCCCATATATGTACATATGTTTGTATGTAAACTATGTTTCGCTATCCTTAGTCCTCAGAGTAAAAGGATAACTCAATACACAAGCACTCATTTGAGAATTGCGCTAACACCCACAGACAAACAACAACAACCAATACCCAAAAGAAAATGACCCAAGAGCAAATATTTATCAGTGAAATGCTCTTAGGCATCTGAAAGTAAACATTGTGGTAGTATAACCTTTTTTACAGTAAATATTAAGATGCATATTTATACATATTAATACATAAATTGGCTCGACTGTATACATTCCTACATTACTACGAAAGTTAAAATCCCATAAAATAGTGTATTTTCTGAGGTTACTCTAGGATGATGAAAGACCCAAAAAAGGCCCGTGAAAATAACTGGGAGATATATCCAGAATCATGCACTATTTATGGGCTTCTTAAAGATTTGGGGCCTTGGTGTCATTTTCTCAAAAGAGTGAAAATTTTCTCAAGCTCTTATTTTACTCTCAAAGCATATGTTAAAAACACCAGTACGTATACGTGATAATGATTTATTGATATTACAAATACTAAGTATACGCCTAATTTATATAAACATTTAAAATATTTTTTGAACAACTAAAAAAACTTCCTCACGATTTGCAATATATGATCCAGAGAAAGTGATCCATTTTTTGCAAAAATGACGCTGATGCCCCAAACCTTTGGTGGCCCACAAAAAGAAAGGTAAAAACTGGCAGACAGGAGTTTTCTATGAATCGCAGGGTTGAAACTCGTGTTGTTATGTAAACCGACAATGTATCAAAATCATTATTATCGTCATAAACAACAACAGTAAATATAAGAGGCCTCATGTATATACATTAGGATGGCGTAAAATAAAAGGATAAACAAGTTCCTTTTTCAGTTTTTTTTACTTTTGTTTGTTATTATCTTCAATGACACCTTATCTTAAAGCCTTTTTTCTCCATAGAAACTGCGCCACCTTAATGTAAATCTATAATTTTGCCTAAATGTATGTAGAGTCAGTTGTAAATTGCTACATATATTGTATGAATGATAAATAGATTATATATGAAAAATGTGCACATGAACATGTTAAAAAAACTAACAAATAAGATTAAACAAATCTTAAACCTACACATACACAGACTGTCCACAACAGAAGCGGTCTAAACTTGTCTTGCTTAAAAACTGTATACATATATAATATTAACTCTAGACATTAAAGTTCCATGTAAGAAACCTTTTAATTCAGAGGTGCTGAAGCATGCTTTTTTATAATTTGTTTTCATCTTGTCCAATTAAAAATATACAAAAAAGGTCATTAATGTTTTTCTATCTTAAATATTTATTTAAGAATTTTAATTAAAAGTCTATATATAGTTTTAAAAAATTTTGGAAATAATTATCATAGGCAGCAACGCTTTTGGTAAAATAAAACTAAGTTAAAACGTATACCGGCTATTAAACTTTGTTGAACATAGTATTATTGTGTAAATATTAACAAATAAAATTAATTCATACACCTATTTGTTTTCTCACAGGTGTTTTTGCAAATTATTATATACATACACTTCTATTTATGTGAGTTTATGTACTTTTGTTTTCTGCTAGTTAGTTTGAGTAATTGAACACATACATATGTATGTAACACTTACCCAATGAAAAGTTTAAAACCCAAAGTTTTAATTGAGTAGAGATTTGCTCATGTTGATTAATTTGTGTGATTGTTTGAGAGTTTGTGTGAATATAAATACTCAATACTTGGCACAGGGTTGGTAATAGTCTATTATGTAGTTTAAATTATAATCTATAGTTTAGCCTTGTCTTGAGTCTAGTTTATAGTCTATTCTATTGTCTAGTCTTCAGTCTAGTCTATAGTCTAGTTTTTAGTCTAGTCAATAGTCTAGTCTTTAGTCTAGTCAATGGTATAATCTATAGTCTAGTCTATAGTCGAGACTAAAGTCGAGTCTATAGTCTAGTCAATGGTCTAGTCTATAGTATTAAGTCGAGTCTATAGCATAGCATAGTCTAGTCTGTAGTCGAGTTTATAGTCGAGGCTATAGCCGAGTCTATAGTCGCGTCTATAGTCCATTCTATAGTCGAGTTTATAATCGAGTCTATAGTCGCGTCTATAGTCGAGTCTATAGCCGAGTCTATAGTCGAGTTTATAGTCTTGTCTGAAGTCGCGTATTTAGTCGTGTCTATTGCTGAGTCCATTGTCGATTCTATAGTCTACAGTCTAGTTTAAAGTTCAGTCTATAGTCGAGTCTACAGTTGCGTTTATATTCTAGCTTATAGTATAGCTTAAAATCTTGCCCAATAGACTATAATTCTATATGATTGTATGATGAAAATTTAAGAAATTATTTAGTATAACCAGAGTCAGGAATAAACAATTTTAAAAATCCTTTAAACATCCCTGACTTGGCATAAGGTAGCGAAGTGAGGTTGGGATAAATTAACAAAACCATAAAGCATCAACTCACTTACAAAACTTTTAATGAATTCATGAAGAAACATTACAAGTGCTTGTGTTCCGTAGTCTGAATAAATAGTAGATTTTTACATTTATACATACTTATATACGATTTAATTTTTACCATATTCTCTTCTCATAGCAGTTAAGATAACGTATCAAATTTATAAAGTAATGGTTTTATTATTTCCGTTACTTTTGTACTGACATATTTTTACTTGTTTTTGTCGCAAAATGTCCAGCTCCTTAAATAGCAAATGGTTGGATACAGTAAACATGAGGTCAGAAAAATAGATTTTTTTACTATTTTATATTAAAATTTTAAAGAAATTTTAAAAACCAATCAATAATGAAAACTATTTTCAAATTGTCTTTTACTACATAAAACAAATTTACAACTCATTTTCTGAACACATATGTAGTCATATTCATTAAGCTATAGACAAAATAATTGGTAGTCAAGATGATCAAACGACGGTTACATGTTACCTTTTGTGCTATAGACAAAGTTTATATTACTTTGGGAAAAAGTGTCATTACTTACATGGACATGCATGTAGCATCATGTGTGTTTGTTTGTTTATTTTGAAATATATTAATATACATCATACGTATTCTGTGTGCTCGTGTAGTTTGTAATTATTTAACAACTTGTTAGAATGTCGTCTATCGTCTACTGGTTGTTCTTGTGTTTTCATATTAGTTCAGCTGTAAAATAACCTTGACATAATAAATCTAACATTTTGACAGCATCAGGGTTAACAGAGGAATAAAACCAAATGAAAATAATACACAAATACATACAAACATTAATACCTTCATATTAACACTGTGCAAATAATGTCACAAAAACAAAGAGGACATTTACTGTCTCCCTACTATTAACATTGAACATGTTTTATTTATTTTCACACAAAAAAATGAGTGTTTAAATAACCAAAAATAATAAACAATAAAAATTATAAATTCCACTGAATGATTTATATATTGTTTCAAATAAAAACAGTTTTTATTGAAAAGTTTGTGTGTTTTTTGTGTTGAAAAAGTAATACAAACATTTTCTAGTTGTAAAAAACCTATTGTAATTATGAATACGTTAAGTTTATTAATTTTTAAACAAGGTTTTAATTGTTATAAGTTTATGACATGTTTTTTATATGTCTGTTACCAGGCATGGAAAATTTAAATTTTGAAAAAGTACTAACAAATATAGTCTAACAATAAAAGTACTTTCGTAGGTTATAAAGTACTAAACTAATATTTCGCTTAAATATTAAATACCGGACTTATAGACCAGACTATGGACCATACTATAGACTAGACTATAGACTAGACATCCTTATCCTTATATTCTTTATAAAAGCTACTGAGAACTTTTTACTGACTTGTTGATTATTTTTCTTCTAGATGCCAAAATTTTCTCTTAATTTATACAAATTTCATTCTTTTCCATCAGCCTCCTTGAATTATTTATACAAATTTGTGCTTTTTGCTTTAATATTTCAAAATTTAAATTCAAATTTATATGTGTGCTTCTGCATATTAATTTGTTTTTTATATGTGATTTGATAATAATGGATTCTGTTTAATTGCTTTAGTAAGGGAATTGTTAGACATTTATACGGAAATTGAATATTTTTTGTTATTTTAATTTATACGATAAAAATAATTAAAAGGGTCTTAGTTTATTAGATTTGTTTTGTTTTTGGCTTAATGTTAATTAATTTTGAATTTTAATTATAATGACTTTTCAAAGTGTTTGTTATTTTATTTTGGAAAAAATTAAATAAACGAACACTAATTGCAAAATAAAGCTGACATATTTTAGTTTCGGTGTATATTGGGGTGTTTTGTGAAAACCCCTTTTTGTTGAAATGGCTTCAAATCGATGCGAAATTATGCAAATAAAAATATATATTTTTTGAAAAGCGCCTCTGTAACATACTATCGAATTTTTTTTCTATATCTTAAGCTCTGTGAGCGTGATTGTGCGAATATTTATTGGGACAGTTAAAACAACTAGTGACCATAAATTGTTAAATTTCATATAATTATTATTTTTTCGCCTTAAACATAAATGACCTTGAAAATGTAAAAAAAATTTCATAAGAAATGTTCACTTATAACAAAAGTGTAATAAAAAACTTTTATTGCCATAAATTATTAATATAATATGAATTAAGTATTAAATCATACAGCAAATTAACGAAATGTTTATTCATACATTATATTAACTATCAAGAGAAATTAAACCAAATCCATACAATATTCTGGCAACGAATGTTGAGATGTTAATTATAATAAAAGATGCAGCCTGGCCATTTAATTAAAGCACCAGCAGAATTAAAAAAAAAACTGTCAATATTCATTCAACATTTAATTTATCATTATTTTTCATACCATAAAAATATTGTTGTATGTAATTTTTTTTATTAGCAATTTCTTTATTTTTTTTATTTGGTTTGTTGTGGAAAGAACAGCAAAGGCTTTTCTTTGTGTTTGTTTTTAGGAGATGATTTTTTGCTGAAAAAGATAACCTAAAAATGATGTAAAAATAATAAAAAATCCCTCATATTTGGATTAATTTCAGTTAAAATCATGTCAAGAAGAATAAGCCATATAATAAATGTATAATAAAGAAAAATAGATAAAACATATTAAATGAGATAATAGATGTGGTGAGAGAAATAGTGCAGTTAATAAATATAAACAAAATCTACAAAAATGTAATGTAACATTTAAGAAAATACAGTATAGAGTATAATATATTAAATTTAGGTGTGCTATTTGTTAAGCCACTACTGTTTTTTATAGTCAAGCAAGAAAATACAAGCAAAAACAGAAGATACATAAATACATTATACATATTTTTGGTACATTAATAATCTACGGACAAATATCTATTTTTATTAAATTGCTCTACAACAATGACAACAACATCAACTACATTAAGTATATATATACATTAGGGTTTCCCGGTAACTACGTTTTTGTAGGAATACCTCTTAAACGATTCGTTTCAAAGTTCTAAATACGAGAAAAATTAAAATAATATTTTTAAATGATCTCAGTTTGAACTGATTGAGTACACTGGCCTCATTATAATATATTCAAAATAAATTGTCTACAATCTTTTCGCAATGGTTCTCAAAAAATTTGCAATTTTTATTATTAACGAGAGAAAAATGAGAGTATTTTTGGGCCTCAGATTTATTAATGATTTCTACAAAAAACTGTTATTGGGACAACCCTAATATATGCACATACTTTTAACATCAACTATAAAAAGTGAAAATTAAACTTTTACGCAAAGAAAACACACCAAAAAAATTTACTACAAAAGAGATAGACTACGTCATAAATCAAATAAACACCATTTTAGCAAGGATACAGGGAAAAATTACATATACTTGCCGACACCAAGAAATACGAGGGTAAGCTTGAGTATAATAAGTATAATCGGATATATTTTAAATATTACTTTTACAATTAGATACATTCTACGTTACGCTAAATACATATGCAAATTTTTCTGAAATGCATTTTAGCAAATTGTTATTTTGTTATCAAAATAAAAAAACTCATTAGTTCAGTTTGTTTACCCAACAAATCTTAATAGCCCTCGACAACTCAAATATGGTTACAATTTTCTTAAACAAATTTATGTAAACAGAGATATATAAATTTTTATGAGCATTTATATACCAACATTAAATTTATGGTGTTTGTTTTTCTTATACGAAAAAAAATTCTGGACAAAATTTTTATATGCCAAGTAAACTAAAATGAAAATCGTTAAAATCCAGAAAAAGTAACGCATTTTATTTGAAATTAATTTTGCATCTTAGAAGTGTTGACAATTTTGTCATCATATCTGACATTTTGATATGACAACAGCGATTAAAACTGCGTTTTAGCAGTTAGTCCTAAGTCTAATCAATAGTTTAGTCTATAGTATAGTCTATAGTCTAGTCTACTCTGTAGTCTAGTCTATATATAATATATTCTAGTACATAGTCCATATAACCTAAAGACTAGACTTAGGGATATAATTAGCTTTTCCTTAATATTTGTTTCATGGCTTATCAATTAAGCATTGGCCAATAATTGTGCGTTTCGTGTCTTTCCTTATTCATAACAAATTTAAGCAGATTTTACGCTTAACGACTATAAACATACGAGTATCAATACACATTTTGGCCTCTTTGTGTAGTAACATTTTAATCAGAGTGGGAGAAAGCTAACGACGTTTTTTCGTTCACATTGAAAAGCTTCTTAGATTTCCTTTTGTTTAACAACGTGAAATATGTTTGTGTTTGTCTGAGTGTAACGAAGTGTTTCGGAATGTACCCAGCCATTTAAGAAGTAGTGATTAAAGTATCACCTACTAAATAGAACTACTTGTATAGACACATTAGTAATTCAGCTAAAATGGTGTTTTTTGCAATTTTAGAACAGATCACTAGTTAGTAATATAACTGCAGGGTAAGACTAAAGCTATAAAAATGTTTCATTGTATTGTGCCGTTAAAATTTTCATTGTTCTCTTTAATCAAAAACAATTCAAGTTTTTTATTTTATTTGTGTGGTCTCTCTATGTATAATAGAGTCCTCTTTGGCTTACGGCTTTTTTTTTTAATGACTCTTTATAAAAAATATAATTTTTTTATTGAACAATTGTGGTATCTTTGCTTTCATTTTCACGTGTTTTGTTATTAAATTTTATTATTTAGTGTTTTAGTTTTTTTAGTCGAAATGAATTGTTAACACACAATTACAAATACTTTTACATTATTTTATTACATTCTGCAGAACACAAATTTTGTTTCCCTACAGTTCGGAATACTTCCTATATCTAAAATTCACTTCGATTTACTTCTGGTCTATTAAATAATTATTTTCCAAGGAAAAATGTTTAACCAGTCTTAGGATCACTATTGTTGAAAAGGTATATTTTTGGAAAGGGATTTTCTTGGAAAACTATTGGGCGTTGTCCTAATGAACTGTGTAAATTATTTTTAGTTTATTTGTAGCCAGTTTAATCGTTATTAATTTGTTTTGTTCACTTTTATTAGTTTCTAAAACGTTTTACTGTTTTCAAGAAAAGAGAGGTGACAAAGTAAACACAATAAAAAATAATTTAATTAAAATATTTTAACGATAAGGCGGTTCAATAATAAAAATATTTTGTATAAAGAAAACTATGACTAGACTATGACTAGACTATGACTAGACTATGACTAGACTATGACTAGACTATGACTAGACTATGACTAGACTATGACTAGACTATGACTAGACTATGACTAGACTATGACTAGACTATGACTAGACTATGACTAGACTATGACTAGACTATGACTAGACTATGACTAGACTATGACTAGACTATGACTAGACTATGACTAGACTATGACTAGACTATGACTAGACTATGACTACTCTTTAATACTCTGTGACATTTAATAATATTTAACAAAATGTTTATTTTAGTGCTCTTAATTGCTATAATTATCTTTACATTTTATTTTATGCTCTGGGACTTTTCTTCTACATTAGTCTAATTAAATTTGTTCTTAATTATTGCAAACAAAAGATCTAACCAACAAAATTTACCTCTTAATTGTGATGGTAAATTCATTTTTTCCCTTTAATCTCCTCCCTTTCAATAATTGCGTATATACCTCGTAAGCTTCTATAAAATTTTTATTTCTACTTTTCCAAGACAATTAGAAGAAAACTTTTTTAAAAAAATAATTAAGACGATTTAAGTGGTCAAAGTCATTAGTTGCCAAGTCATCTGTACTGAAAAAGAAAACATCACAACAACAACATGAGCAACCGGTCTATGTTAGAAACGTGAGTTTAACTTGATTCTGTTGCTGTACTTTCAAAAACCTAATTCAGTGTCTCAATTTAGCAGTCACGAACTAAAATCGTGACATATTGTAGATATTTGAACATGGTTTCAATTTCCAGTCTCATATTCCATATTTTGAGGTGGGAGTATGTATGACTTTTGTTTCTTAAGTAAAATTGTGAAAGGCTGGATTTAAAGTAATAAATCTTTTTTAAAGTGTGGCAAATAGGTAATAATATTATTTTGTGATTTAGCAATTTTATGTGTTAAATGATGGAGAAACTTGTTTATATAGGGTATTTTAAAATATTCATAGTATTTTATTTTCTTTTAAAATACAATATAAATTTATTGAATTTTTAAATGTGTTTAAGTTAGGCTATGTTATAGAAAACTTATTTGCATTTTTTTATTTATATATAAATTTTCAATTGTTATTATTTTTTTTATTATCTCTCCCTCTATTTCTATTATTTATTGTTTTTAAACGTGTGACAAGTTTAATGGTGAAAAATAAACTAAAAACCTCACCAGCAAAAATTGCATTTATCTTTATGGTATAAATATTTGAAATATTTGTGAATATGTTTGTTACTTAAAAATAATAATAAAATAATAACAAAATGTCAATAACACGTTTGTCATGACATGGCAAAACGGCAGCGGATGTTTTCGTTTATATCTAAAGGAAAATTGTCTATGTTTTACAAGATTTTTCTAGGATTTAGTTAGTGTGAAAGTAAAACTTAGTTTGTCAGCATGACTATTTTTATTTACTTCTTCTTCTTCTTGACATTTAACATGCCTTTACGTTTGTGGTCGAATTTTAAATTCAATATCTTTATTTTGTGTGTTAAAGGAAATCAAGCGGAAATTGTAAATGTTTTAAAAATATTAGACATTCTATATATGTATGTATGTTTTTATATTCATATTAGGGAGCCTCCAATTTTACATATTGTTGGATAATGACAAACATTTCATTAAAAGCCATATAATTCTACATTTCCTTTGCTTGGAAAGAAAGAATTCGAAAATCCTTAAGAAAATTAAATTTTAAGAAATGTAATCTTAGAATAGACCAAGTTTTTATTTTCAGTGGAATATAGTTTTTTATTTTGTCTCCCTACAAGAACAGCCACTCTAATATATTAGTTAAACCTTCTAGTTTTTTACTCTTGTCCTTTCGTTTTTACTTGTAATTGATTTGGTTTTATGAACATATTGTTCAATTATTTTTTTAGCTTAAAAAATAAGAATGGTATTCTTTTCATACCCTACACCACCACAAAAATGTTCAGAACTTGTCAGTAATTCAGAATATAGTTGGGTATCTTTTACTTTGACATCGGAGATGCATTGAAAAAATAATGGTGTCAAAAATTTTATTTGAAAAATTTATCTACTCTCTTATAACTGCATCCTAAAAATCGTCCTTTCAATTAGAACTAGAAGGACAATTTTTAAGTCAATATCATCGAACTACTATTTCCCATAGATTTTCTATTGGGTTGAGATATGGTAAATACAAGTATAACTTTTGAGTCTTAAAAAAAAATTAAAAGTTTCCAATGTTTTTTTCAGTACCATAATAAGTAATCTAGTTCTAAATTTAATTAATTATGTTCTTAGTTTTTTGTTAAATAAATTAAAATTAATTATAATTAAAAATAATATATCTACAATAATTTAAGAATTTCGACCATTTCTGTAATATTTGAAGAAGTTTCCATTGTTTTGTCGACCACTGCAAGTACATACATATAAAAGAGTTTATTTTTTATCCTTTCAATTGCGTAGTTTAAATGTTGACTTAATTTCCTGTTTAGTATTTATTTCTGTACAGCATTTGTTGTTCAGGCTGCATCCTAATGAGAAATATCCTTGTTTTGGTTATATGTACATTGTACATAGACAAATACTTTTACACATTTACATGCATACATACACACACACAGAAAAAGCAAGGACTTGGTAATGGCAGTATAGCTAACATGATTATCATTAGAAATTGTAAACTTATTTGCAGTTGTTCCAATCAGATTAAGTTAAATTCATTATGCAAATTATTGTCACAATCATGTTCATGTAGATAAAAAAAAGAAATTAATCATTGTGACAATATACATACATTTTCAAAATTTATGTAGTAATGACAACTATATATATGATTACAGTGACTAAAATATTATTGCATTTCTGCATAAGAGTTTGAAATTGTGTTAATGTTTTTTCTGTGTGTATATCAGATTGATTAGCAGCTTTAATAAGCTTTGTTTGTGTATAAGTTTCTGTCAATATTTTGATTGAAAATTGGTTTGTTTTTTGTGGTCCACTCTGTTGCTGTTGAGTATTTACTCAAATTTCGCTTTTCTCGTTTTAACTCGTTATGTACGGAGTTAGTTGTTTTTAAATGACTGAAAATCAGTTTTAATTTGACTATTGACCTAATCTATCGTTTCAAAATGCATTTAGTAGATTGGGTAATGATTTTTTTGGTAAAGGTGATTAAAAAGAAAGGGTTGCCAGAGAAATATAAGTATTCTCTCTTTATTTGAGAAATCCTTTATTAATATGATTCTCAAATCACTAAATTTCACTAATATCTTCTTATTTTATCTAGATGAAGTTCTTAGCTTAATATCATTTCACAATTTCCAAGTCCAACAGCGTTTTAAGTGGATTACAAAAAACAAAAATTGACAAAAATTCAGATAATTTGTATTTTTCTTGATAATGAGTTTTAGTTTTTTTTACTTTAACCAAAACTGAATTGTTACTAATTGTTATTATTACGAGTTGTACTTATAATCACTGTAGACAGAAGAAACATTATAAACATTCGCTGTGTCATTTGTTGTTCTAAGTGTTGATTGTGCTAACAATAATGATGTGATAATTATTAACACAACATGTCATTTTACAAAGAATCGTCATATACTTTGTTGAGTTTTTTTTTCCAATTTTCTGTTTTTTTTTCTGTACACACAATAACTACTTAAGTTTTTTGATGGTTTCAGTCATTGTCAACGAATGTGACAATGAAAATATTAAGAGATTTTTATTTTGTCTCTTTTATTTGTAATTTTCTGTGAAATTTGTAAAAAGTTTTAAAAAATAATAATAACATCAACTATAAACAACATATTTGTTAAATGTTTTCAACTAAAAACAATTTTATTTGTATTGTGTTGAAATAAAAAAATACACTTGAAAAAATCTAGAACAGGTTTCTATAGAGGTTGATAGGTTGTGGACCTCACTTGACTCAAAATTCGGGTTCTTGAAATAAACTTTTGTAAGCCGGAATGTCACCTATTGTATCGGTTGTAACTATTTGTAAAAGATTCTTTAAGTGTAAACATGCGTTTTTTTATACTGTTTTATCATTAACAAAAATAAAACAAAAATGACCTCCAAGTGGATTTGTTTTTTTGACAAAACATAACAATTCATGTTATTGTCTTTATTAGGTTGGTACTAAATCTCTATTTCAAATACCTTTTAAACTCCAACTTTTCTATCTTACACTTTTGAAAATGCTAAAAATTTCCTTTGAAATATATTTAGTTTTTTTAAATATATTGCTAGCATTTACTACACAACCCCCCACTCAAAAAAAAAAAAAAACTGAAAAATATTATCCTTCTTAAATCCTGTCTATAATAAACCAACAACAATGAATGAAAGCATGTACATTTTACATGCATTTTTGAGATAATTTGTATCTGTGTTTATTAACTATTTTTTTACAATGAATATTTAACAAGTGGTAGTATTTTACAACCATTTTTTGTAGTTTTTATTTTGTTTTCTTTTACAACATTTTGTGCAGTGGCACAATTGTCTGCGGATGTTGTAATTTAAAGTGAAAAACTAGAAGAATGAATTAAACTTTGTGTGCATTAGATGTTTTATTTAAACCCGATAGTTTTAGAGGCTAATTGGTATTCTACATTATCATTCACCCATCCAAAAGATAATCGCTAATTATTTTATTTTAATAATAGCAATTAGATTATAAAGTATTATGTTACTTAGTTAATGCATTGACTAGGTTCGAGCTCTACAGGGTACCCTTAAGGGCTTCCCGAATTTGTGTATGCATATTTGCCAGGCATTGTTTTAAATTAATAAAGGTTTTTTCTTACTACATGAGTTAAGAACAAGGTTAAACTGTACTACAAATAGAACTTTAGTTAAGTAAAAAATTTATGTATTTAAAGTGCAACTGTTAGTTTTTTGGTTTTCTTTTTTAACTTAAATTAAGTAAAAAAAATGTTCACGTTCTTGATATGTAATTTTACTACAAAATAAAAATGAATATTTTAGCGGTATTTGGAAGGGGCCTTCTTTTGGAATTTATTGTAAATATAGACAAATTTTGTAGATTTTTTTTTATATTTGAGATTCCTTGGGATTGTTTGTACCCTACAACACTATAGTGGGGAGGGTATTATGCGTTTATGCTGATGTTCATAAAACCCAAACTTAAAGATTTTGACACGTTTGTAACAGTTTAGTATTGTAGAGTACAAAAAGTCCTTAAACTTTTAAATTTTGAAATTTTTATTTTATTTTAATTTTAATTTCAAAAGGATTAAAAGAATCATTTTTTTAGCGTTACAGAAAAAACAGGAAATACTTATAATCATATCATTGTTATTTTAATTTAATTATTTAATTTTATTTCTAAGTTATATCCCTTTCTTTAAAATCAAATAAAAAAAATCTATGTTAAACGGGACTTAAACGAGGCAACCACTTCAAAATAAATCACAACGATTAAAAAGAAAAAATGTTAATGGTTGTTTAACTATGTAGATGAGTGTTTCATTCATTATACGATTTTTTACAAATTAAACGAGCGTAAATTTCTTTGACGAAAAGTTTTTAGAGCATACAAATTTGTCTTGTCTTTTTCTAAAAGACTTCAACTGTAAACTTAAGAAAATATTGCAAAATTAATTTTTTTAACAGATATCATTAAAAAAATATTTAATATTATATATTTTATTTAATAGGCTCTAATAAAATTGCTAATACATCTTAAAAAAATATATAAAATTAAATTCATTTTCACTCTACACTTGACCGCCTTAAACGTTTATCCTAATCAGAAACGTAATAAATCAAATATAAAGAAAATAAGCAATTGTAATTTTCTGCCACGAATTAAAAGATCATTTAATCGCTATATTTATTTAACGCTTCATTTATCAAAGTGCGAGAAAAAATGTAAGCAAAATATTTATTTTATTTAAGAGATTACAGTAAAAACCTGGCAACATTTACACCTCAACGGCGCGGAAACCGTAAAGACACTTAACGGAAATAAGAAAAATCATGATAAATAAGAAAAACTCCTAAAAGTATGATGTTATAAATTACACATGATGCTTTCTAGGCGAATATTTAACCATACACTTCCTGCCATTGCATTTTTGCCACCTTTATGTACTTCCTCTACCTACATAAATAAATGGTGTAACTTTACACGAAACTGAAATAAAAATCACACACACAAAATTTCAAGGTCCTCATATGCCAAACGTATCAAAATATACTACTTTTGTATAAATAGAAAATGGATGAAATAAAAATGAAATGTTAAGTAAAATAAATAAATTTTTTAAGTAGATTTTTATAGGATGAAAAAATGGAGAAAAATTACATTGTGAAATAAAATAATAAGAAGAGGTTAAAAGCATTTTGCTGCATCCTGTATGTACATTTAAACAATTTGAAGTAGATAGTCATAGTCTAGTCATAGTCTAGTCATAGTCTAGTCATAGTCTAGTCATAGTCTAGTCATAGTCTAGTCATAGTCTAGTCATAGTCTAGTCATAGTCTAGTCATAGTCTAGTCATAGTCTAGTCATAGTCTAGTCATAGTCTAGTCATAGTCTAGTCATAGTCTAGTCATAGTCTAGTCATAGTCTAGTCATAGTCTAGTCATAGTCTAGTCATAGTCTAGTCATAGTCATAGTCATAGTCATAGTCATAGTCTTGTCTTGTCTTGTCTTGTCTTGTCTTGTCTTGTCTTGTCTTATCTTATCTTGTCTTGTCTTGTCTTGTCTTGTCTTGTCTTGTCTTGCCTTGTCTAGTCATAGTATAGTCTAGTCATGCATATGTTTAAATTTTTGGCGCTTAGTCCCTTATGTTGAAGCATTATTTTCACTTCCATTTCATCCAATCCGCTGTCGACATGAATTGAATTATTGCCAATAGTCAAATTTTATTCGTTAGTAAGTATAATAATAGTAGTTCTAGAAAATTTGCATAATTTTATTTTATTTGCATTTTGTCTTGTGGTTTTGTTTATTTTTCTAACATTTTATTTCAATAATAAATTGTGCTTTTCTCTATAAATAAATAAAAGTTATGAATTATGACTTTCTCTTATAAAAACCAAAAAGAAAAAATATATAATTTTTTGTACATATCTCTGCAGATAATTTATGTTTAATGCAGAATAAGAAAACAGAAAGAAAAAACTCTAAAAGCATTGCAATGATTTAATTGTATTGCTTTAACTCTTAACCCTTAAAGGCCAAAAAGTGGACAATAAATCACAAAGAAGAAAACGCCTTAAGATACGTATGTCATAAAATATATGGTTTAATGAGGATTAAGCATTCTAAATGAACTATAATATTAACGAAAACTTTAATTTAAGGAAAATTAAAAAAATATATTTTTAAACAATTCTTTATAATATACAGCTTGTCATGCTAGAATAATATACAAATGATTGAGTTGAGTATTTTGTAGTTTTTTAAATAATTTCTTTTTCATTAGTTTTTTTCAAATTTCTATAGAATTTATTAAGCTTTTCAAATACTTTTTTTTTAATTGAAAATGATTGCACAATAATTTAGACAAACAAATGTCAAAACTAATTAAACAACAACATACAACACTACCATTAAGCCAGATAATTTTGCAGAAACTTGTAATAATAACGAAAATAAGTATGTTCATCGATTATTTTGGAATTTGTTAAGTGTTTTAAAATGCGTTCAATACGAGGATTGTAAGGATAAATTAAGAATTGACTAAATTATAGCTAAACCAGGATTACACTAAGACTAGACTATTACTTAATGATTTTATTTAAAAAGCCATTTATTAATGCTTATTTTTCATTTATTTATTATCTTATTTTTTATGAATTTTTCCATCACCATATATTTTTTCTCAAATTTCTAACCATTCGCAGTAAACATTTGAACTGATTTAATAGTTTAATTTAATTTATCCCATTAAAAAAACACTAACGATTGGTTTTAGCTTTTTATACCATTGCGATTATGAAATTTCAATAAATGTATTAAATACTAAATAATTTTAGTTATCATTTGGTTTTTTTATTAATTCATAAATTCATTATGTTAAAAGAGATAAATTGTTTTTTGCTACAAATTTCAATTGATATTCTCTAATGTATTGATTTTCTATGCTGTCATGTGGTAAAGACAAAAAAGTAGAATTTGAAAATTAATTTCAAATGTCAATGCCATTTCATTTTATTGTCAGACAAACATATCAATTTTTATTTATATTTCAATCTAAATATTTTATTGTATTAAAGATTAATATAGAATTTCTTATGAAAATGTTATTTGATTGATATTGAATTTTTAAAATAGACAAGTGTTTATAAATTAAATAATCTTCCAAAGCGTTACACTTTCAAATGTGGTAATAACAGTCGTACTAGTCATAAGTTATATAAGATTTCGTTCAATGTCAAATGTATTTATTCTTTTAAAGACAAGACTATGTCGAATTTATAGAAATGATATTTATTTTAAAACTTAGCACAGAACGCCCTAATAATTGCAATATTATATTTAGTTTTTCTATTAAAGTCATTTGTGGCTTGTCAACGCATAAGTTTTTAGTATTTAATATTTTCCTTCCCCACATTTGGGAAATACAGTTTTTTCTGTTTTTCTGTAATCGATAAATGCGTGTTGAGTCAAGAGTAGTCATAAAATACAAAAACACTTGAGTGTCAGCACAAATGTCACATAAAATTAGACAAATGCTCCTTCCAACAAGTCAATGTACGTACAAAGGACTTTATATTTACAACTAAATAGAACTAAACAAAACAAAAATAACTGAAATACAAAACTTTTTATTATAAAAGTTAAAGGAGAAAATGAAAAACTTAGCAAGAAATACTTGCAAATAAAAACATAGAAATAAATAAATACTTGGGAATATAATTAGAGGAACAATCAATTATGTATTCGAAGAAAAAACATAAATTATTAAAACAGTAAATTTGTAAAAATTACTACACATTAAATAAATTTAAAATAAATAATTATTTTAGCTACAATGTTAAAACCCCTAGAATTATGGCACTGAGTATAATGCAGTATGATTACTCATACTTACATTGTGTGCTGTACACACATGTACTTGTGTCTATTAACCTTGCAGTTTGTGGTTGCTGTCCCTCGCAAAATAATCACTGATTACCTGTATCACCAAAGAATTCGAAATATATGTAGTCATAAATAGCTTCTCCTAAAACTGTTGGGTTGTTTTCTACATGCTGAGTTGTTATAATAATCCTTGCCAATATGTGTATAAATGTCCTGTATTTTTCTAACAAATCTCCTGGGTATGAAATAAAAAGTATCAAGTCAGACATATGAGCTTACAGCAAATTACAGAAAAACCTGCAAAAATTTACAAAAATATATGAATGTGTCTTGACCAACTAAACTAAAACTGCTCATAAGTCCAAACAGCTTTAGGGTTAATGCTCAAGCAAACAGCTTGTGTCATGCAAAAGAGACAAAAATAATTTTAGGGTCAGCAATTATCTAGGCAGATTTCTCAACTAATCTAATCAAGTCAATCATGTTGTATAGCTGCTGCATAAATCAACTTGAAAGAATTAAGTAAAGAAATTGAATTTATTTGTTGATCCCTGCAGTAGTAAGTAAGTAATAAGGTCTTAAATTACTATAATATTATATTAGCAGGATTTATTTTTTCTTTCTTTTTTTCTTGTACTTTTCAGAAATTGTATTATGTTATTATTTGTCTATGGATTATTGTTATTTAGTTAGATCTTTTTGTTGCTTTTCTTATCCTTTCTTTTACTTTTAGCTTTATCCTTTTTTATTGTAAAAACCTCTCAATTTCCGTTTCATTGACAATAACGTAACTATGGAAAATGTCCTTAAGCGTTATAGCGTTGCGAATTTCAATTGAGTTTTTTCTTTGTTCTTTTACCATCCGTCCGCCATATTAGAGTTGGAAAATTTTGTATTCGTTTTATACTCAGATGAAATGAAATACACATCCTGTCATTTTGTATTTATAGTGGGATATTTTATTTCTCGGTAATTTGAAGGAACTAAAACTATAGTGAGACATTGCATTTTAAGTATTGTAAACAGTGGAAATTTTATTAATTTTTGGACTAGACAATGACTAGACTATGACTAGACTATGACTAGACTATGACTAGACTATGACTAGACTATGACTAGACTATGACTAGACTATGACTAGACTATGACTAGACTATGACTAGACTATGACTAGACTATGACTAGACTATGACTAGACTATGACTAGACTATGACTAGACTATGACTAGACTATGACTAGACTATGACTAGACTATGACTAGACTATGACTAGACTATGACTAGACTATGACTAGAACTAGAACTTATTTTATGTATGGAGTTTAAAAATTCTATATATTTCTGCTTCAACAATCATACTATTTAATCTCTTGCCAACCACTGTACACTTGCTACAAAAAATCATCGAAGTACCAAACATTTTTTTATAATTCTTTCTTAACAATTTCCACAAATGTACAAAATAAAATTTCCACGTTGTTATTTAAACATAAAAAGGTTTTTACCACTTCAGAAATACTCTTAAAACGTTAAAGACAAAAATGTGTTTTCACGTTTGCGGTCCTATTTGATTTGCACAGAATTGAGGCTTTTGTGGTCATAATCTGGTAAGTTTTCTTCCTACTACTGATAGTACTTTAATATTTGTTAACAAAAGAGCAATAAAATAAAGGAAATCTTTTATGTATTTATTTTTTATGCCCACTTTCAAGGAAGAAAAGACGCAAAAAATTTTGTCTATAAAATGTAAGAGGTCTGCCTTTTTGGTCATTTTTCAAATGGCCACTACCACTTCAATCTATTTATTTTTTCCTGGTGATTTATTTCATAAAATAATTGTTAATGACAGCAAACAATGAATTCTATTTTGGTTTCTTAACGTAGTTTGTTAATTTTTCTTTATCTTTTGTTTAGAGGTATTTGCTTTGTTAGAAAGACTTTTTAATGGCAAATTTTTTTAGCCGGCATTTTAAGGCGGTTTAACAAAAGAACATTTTTATATAATTTTGGAAACAAACAATATATATTGACCTAATTATTTATTGAAATTTTGTATGGTCATAAATTATGCGGAGAATTTGTACAAATTTTAAATGCGAAAGTATTTTGTTGATGTATTTTTTATGTATTTTATTTTGCACTTTCTATATCTTAAATACAGAATAATTTCCTATAGAAGATGACTATGAATCAAAAACATTTTTTCTCATGAAAATACTTTGACTATCAAATGTTTGGAGGGATGTGTATATGAACGCATTCACCCAAATAGTCAGATATTTACATTTATTAAAGAAATAGAAAAAAATAATAATAATATTTAATTTTTTAAAATTTTTAATGTAAACTCATTTGGTTTTACCTTGAAATGTTGTATATTATTATATGGTACAAGGTTATATTGTATGCGAAAATTTATCTCAAGTAAAAAATGTTCTTGAAAACCTGTAACTACAAGTATAATCACATTGAAATTAATGGAATATTAAAAGGGTTTTATTAACTAGAATTTTTTAAAACTATAAAAGTAGTAAAGTTATGAAATGGTATAATACAATGCCAAACTTATGAATATAACTTTAATATTTTCATTTGAATTATTCATCAAGTTCAAAACGTAAGCAAATACGAAATAAAATGTTTAGTTTAAAAATATTTATTCCAAAGGAAAATATATATATAATTTTGAATTTAATATTAAAACTTAAGTTAAATAGTAATTAGTTTTCTATTCCCTAAAATATTGACAACTTTATAATAAACAAATTTGTTATAAAACAATATACCAAAAATAAATTTTTAATTATAGCTGCTGTATAGAAAAAAACACAAAACAACTTTCATAAAACTATTTATAAGTCTACAAAAAAGAAAACTGAAACCTTTAAGTAAACATAGCACAATAAAACATATCCTGATCCCTATCACTTCACTAACAAATCAAAACTACAAAAAGTTTAAAACTAAAATTAAATTTAAATAAAACACACACAACCAAAAAAACGTTAAATCTTATGATTAACTCAAGTTAAAAAACCCCCAAATAAAAATAATAAAACTTTTAAAACCCAATATTTTTATACCTGCTAAAAGAAAGATAAAAAATATAAACTAAATAAAATTTTTTCAATCGAAAAAATTCAAAGCACAATATAATTAAAAATAAAAAAGGTCAACATTATTTAAGCCAAAATGTCGGTTGATTTGAGTGTACAGGCGGAACCTACCGTGTCCGTTATAACAACAGTGCCTGTTTCCGCAAATGGTGGTGAAATGGATGCTTTGCTTTTGGGACGCATTGGGGTAAGTGTAACTTGTTTTAGCTCTTTTCCTTTCTTTTTTCCCCTACTCTTTATTAATATTTCATTTTATTTGTAAAACTACTTAATAAAAAAACTTTTCCTTATAGAATTTGTCATGCCTAATTAGTTTTATATTTTGTCCAACTAAATAGCAACTAATTAGTAAATTAACTTTAATTAATTAAATCATTATTCCTTCAAATACGTAGCTGCTGCTGAAAACATCAATCATTACTTTAACATTTCTTCTTTAGCTAATAGAGTGTTACATTTCGTTGTAGCGTAAAACGAATATTTTTTCTTTCTTAAAAAAACAACTTTTTTTTACTTTCACTTTGTATTTTCAACTTTTAACAACATTATCTCTCAGTGTAGGTGTACGTACATTGCTGCTATAAAACTTTTGCAATGCAAATGTTCTTTTTATTTCTCACCTATTTTTTCCTCTAAAGATCTCAAGGTAGTACAAAAAAAATTTTTGCTTTTTACGTTTACTTTTACTTTTTAATTTTATGCATGAATTACAATAATTATTAAACTTTAAATAAACTTAATTTATACATTTTCCCGAAGTAGAGCGTTTTATAAATCTCATGTATAAATCAGAACACTAGAAAAATAAAAATTAATTATAAACTGAAAAACCCTGGAGTACGATTGTATGGGGGCTAATCGAAATAATTAACCGATTAAAAAGTATATGTTTTAAATTTCAGCAAATTATCTTGAAAATTGAAACTCAGACAGACGGACCGACAAGAAGACGGACATAGCTAAATCATCTGAAAAAGTGATTCTGTATGGCAATCGGTAAGGTGGGTGTAGAATTATTTTAGGTGTTACAAACATCAGCACAAACGCAGAATACCTTCCGCATATTGTGGTGTAGAGTAGAATTATATTAACTCGAAAGTGCTGAAAATGACTTGAGTCGTTTTATATAACATTTCATTAAGAAATAATTTTAATCTCTTTTATTTTCTAATGAAAAATGTCATCGAAGAGAAGACTACATTTCTTCAGAAAACGATTTTCAATCAAAGAAAAATTACTTCGAATAAAAGACAATTTTGCTGTAGAAAATTACTTCGATCCGAAGGCAATTTTCTAAATTAAATGATGACAATGACTTCGAATCAAAAACAATTTTCCGACAAAGACTTTGTATAGAAGAGAATTTTCCCAAAAAAAAAAAAAAAAAAAATAAAATTTGAATTAAAAAGAAATTTGTTAAAGAATCAACTTCGAACCGAAGATTTTTTAATTTTCTTATTAAAAATTACTCCGATTCGAAGCAACTTCCTTATAAAATTTGTCTATAAATCAAAGACAAATATCACATAAAAATATAATTACGAATTGCATGAATGACTGCAAATCGAAGACAATTTACTACAGAATATTACCTCGAATCGCAGAAAATTTTCGTATAGATAATAACCCTGAATCCAAGTCAATTTTTGTATCAATATCAATAAAAGTCAGTATAGAAAATATTTCGTAACGAAGTTTAATTTTTGTCAAGTCTAGACTAGTATGTTTAAATCGATTTGTAAAGATTCCACCACCCCGGGTACTTTTAAATATATTCTTAGTTTAACATGAATTTAACAAATGTTTTTAAGTTGCAGTAGAATTTTTTGTGAAACTCTTCTATCAATCATATGTCCACAGCAAAAAACGTCACTCATTCAGATTTAAAAATTGTTAGATTTAAAAACTTCTATAAAAGCAAAAATCACTTTTATGTTTTTTTAAACATACACCCGCATCATATTTCTAATGTACCAATCAATGTTTAAACAAAATCTCTTAATATTTCATGGCAAAAAAAACACGAAAATATTATTTTGAAAACTTTTCATATTTCAACATCTGCTACTATTATAGTTTTATTACTAGTTTTTTTTATTATTCACACTTAACGTAAAAATAGTTTGCTGCTGCTATTACAGTTGCAAGTTTCTCATAATCATTTGTATTTTTACATTTACAACCTGAAACCCCATTATCAAACATATTAGTCTAGTTCGAGTGCAACTGATGCACTTGTACAAGAATAGAAAATATTCAAAAACAGAAACAGCACCCTTAACAGTTCGAAAGTGCACTCTTAAAAGAAATCACACTCTTAAGATTATGGTCACATTAAGCAAATATTTGACGTTAACTAAATGAATAAATAATCACATCTCTATTCAAAAATAAAAAATATGACGACAACATTTTTATTTCTTGTTGCACACTGCCTTCACAGAAGTCATATTAGAAACTGTGAACAAATTCCGCAAATAGTGTCAAATATTTGATCAATATGACTATATAAATATTTTCAAATATGTATTTATCTTTATATTTGTATTGATTTTATTTCTGTTAAAAACATCATGTATGTACTTACATTCTGTACGTACAAAATAAAATGAAAACATAAATAATATCCCTCCCCTTCTGCAAAATACTTACATGTGTTGCAGCACTTTTTTGATGTTAAAACTTTATGAAATTTTATAAAATGTTTGAATTTTATTTTGAGTACAGCTGCAAAGAAACAAGCAACAAATATTCAAAAACTCTTACCAATACTTATAATACATTCATACTCGTTGCAACTACTTCCAATTCTATTGGAAGTAGGTATATACACAGATAGATAGACATATAGATAGATAGATAGATAGATAGATAGATAGATAGATAGATAGATAGATAGATAGATAGATAGATAGATAGATAGATAGATAGATATATAGATAGATAGATAGATAGATAAATAGATAGATAGATATTTTGTTAGTTTGTTAGTTACACCGTTCCAATAAAAAGGTGTAGAGTACACAAAATTCTTCCATTGAGTGGGAAAGTATTGAAATTCTTTATTGAGGGTTGGAGGTAAAAATTTAGTTTTATTTACTTTTTAACCTTAAATTGAGGAATTTGTTGTTGATAGCAAAAAATGTATAAATAGTTGAAAAAGGAAAATGCACACAAGTTCATATGAAGTGAACAATGCACGAGCAAAGCTGTTTTCAATCATCAGTACTCATACGTATGTATGTATGTGTATGAGACATAAGAAATAGTTAAAGATTTTTTCGTCAATATTTAACAAACCCTTAAGGTTTTAGAAATTTCAAAATTCTCAATTAGCTTAATCAAAGAAACCAGCATAAATTATCCAGGATTTCAATTAGATGTGGAAAATCTAAAGAGCACTTGCACATTTGTAAAACACTTGACAATAAAAGATCTCAAGAAATACTACTATTTATTAGTACATTTTCATAGCATTAAAATCGAAATTTTTAAGTTACTTCATTTCATACTTAACTTAAATTATTTTCATTTTTAAATTTTAAAGGCAATAAATATACTCCTCAAAATATAAAAGTATTTAATCAACTTTACTTTGTTGATATCAAATTAGTCAAATTCCAAATAGAGTTAAATGACACTTACACATATATAGAAGCACTAGTACATTTAGCCAATGCTAGTCGTCAAGCAAGAACCCATTTCCTTGAAAAGTTTTTTTGTTTTTGCCAATTTAAAATACAGCTAAAGCAAAGAAACTTATTTTATTCTTTTGCTTTTTATTTTCTATAAATTTGATTTACTTACGAAAATTTCTTTAACAAACTTTTCATTTCCAATACCTTTGAGATTTTCCATCTTCTATCCTTTTAAATTTATTTTAAGTCTGGTATGACGATGATGGTTTTTTACTTTTTTCATGCTTTTGGCAAATTTGATTTCCGTTTGTTTCCTAAAGCCACTTTTTGGATTTTCTATTTAAGTTTAAAGCTAGAAAAACTAAGAAAGAATATAACTTAATATTGATTTTGTGTTTGTTTTTTTTTTATATTTTAGGGTTAAAATATGTTCAATACTCTAAGAATAAAAACGGTCGTATTTATAAATATTTATTGCAAAAGCTTTTTTCGTAATATTCTATGTCTACTTATAAAAACCAATTTTTTAACTTCATTCAGAAGTTTAAAAATTCAATATAAATTTTATAAAGTCACATAAAATCATATACAATCAATTTTTTAAGTTTAAAAAGTAAAAAAATTTAAACAATTTCCTAAATTATATGTTAAATTACATACTTTATATGTTTTTATATACATTGTTATATTTTGAGTAAAATATGGATTAAAAGCTATACAATAATCCCTGTTGTTATCTAATTAATTTTAATAACAATTTGCCAACATATTTGCTATTTACAAAAATTAATACATTTACCTTAAATGATTTTATATACATATGTATATTTATATATATTTAACATATAAAATATAAAAATCTTGTAAAAAAAATTTACTACATACACATAAAAATACCTAGTAAAAGTTTTGTCATTTAACACAACATATAAGATTACGTGCAACAGCACGTATACGTTTTAATACGCATAAAACGCAATGTTTTATTACGCATACGTTAAGGTGGTTTAATTCATATTAAAATTTTCCTATGAATTGTATAGTAAAAAATATAATTTTGTGTAAGAAAATTGGCTATTATGGTTTTAGAAAGAATATACACGCTATAAAAATAATTAAATCACAACAGCTCCTATGCCTCCTGTCATTTGTTTAAATTAATTTGATAAAACAAAAATACATAATATCTTTAAGATTGTCTTAGGTATAACTTAGGGAAATGTCAATAAAATTTTCTATTATTTATAAAGGCTTTTGTTTAGTTGTCTTTGGAAATATAGTTGAAATTTGGCCTTAAGGTGGGCGGTCTTTCTGTATATATTTATTTATAGTATGTGTTACATTTTCTATTTATTTATTTGTAACACTTGCTAAAAACTTATTAAAATTTTACTTTGAAATCAAAGCATAATTGTATAAAACTAACAAATACTGTTCCGATTGGAGTTAAAGGATAAAAACTAATTATTATATATATACATAGCTTAAGTCCTGAAATGGAAGCCTTAGGCTTGTTTGCTAAAAAAATATTTTAATTCATATATTCCAATTTGCTTTTGTATTAGAATATTGCTTCCTTTAAAGACTTTTTAAAATTAATACTCTATAATTTATAAATTCAAGTTTTAATCTTTCATCTCATCAAATCAAACTGTCAATATATTTTTATTTATTAACTTTCGTTTTATTATGAAAATTAATTTGTTTGTCTAAATTGCAAGAACATAAAAGCAAATGTCTACTGATATTTTGAAACGATATTAGATGAAAGTAAATTAAAAAGAAACAAAAATGTGATATCAGAATGGTAGTAAATTTATTTAGTACTTGACTTTATCGCTATTAATTTTACAACATTGGTTTCTTTTTAGTAAAATATATGCGAATATAAATCAAATCTAGAATATGAGATTAAGAAGTTTAATTTCTTTTTAAAATGTAATTTAATTTTTCTGTTTTTGAAATGCTGTCGCAGAATATTTTTGACATCACTCATGGTTATTGAGAGTTGTGGGTTTAATTAGCCTTATTATGAAGGAAGAGCTGTAGACTACAGTCTAACTAATTAACTAACTAACTGAATAACTAACTAACTAATTACACAAGATAGACTAGTCCATATACTAGACTATAAATTAGACTATAATATATTCTATGAACTAGACTATAGACTTGACTATAAACTACACAATAGAGTAGATTACACTATATGCTAGACTATAGACTGGACTATATACTAGACTATAGACTAGACTATGGATAGGCCTTAGACTATACGGTAAACTTCACTGTAGACTGCACTATTTACAACACTACGGACTGAAAATTAAAAAAGTATAGAAATTGACCTGGTGGTACCGTGGTATTTCTCGATATCAACAATTGCTAAAGCGCTGAATTTTCCAATTCAAAAAATGTCACTAATTCGTCAACATTCTTTTAATAAATTAAAAAATTAATATTGCAAAACTCCAGCCCCAGTGAAGGTATGTTTAATGCACTGCTGTGGCTTCAGATATATAGTCAACATAAACAACAACAAAAATATTTTTGGAAGTACGTTAAAACTTACATAAATATACATACATGCATTGCAAACAAAAAAAAAATAAAATAAACATATTTTTTTGCAACATTGAAATCATGCATGTTATATACTAACGTTTTTAAAAACTCATCAATCATGAAAGAATTTTTCCAATTCATAGCAACGAGTTTTTAAACACAGCAGGCTTGCTTCATTTATTATAATTTAATTCTATTAAACGATTAAAATAAAACAAAAAAAATAAAATATACATTGCTATAATCTGGCTATTAGGATATATTGAACAAAAGCAAAAAGTCAAATAAATGTTTTTTTATAAATAAAAATCTATAAAATAACCCAGCAAATATTAATAAAATAACGTTCAATGACTACTGCTTACTTTCTTCATTACCTAAAAGCAATATAAATATTACTTCAAAAACTGTTTTAAGCTAAGGACTTACAGTGGCTTCTAACTCCTTAGTTGTAAACGTTTGTTGTAAGTAGCTGTCTTAAGTGACGCAATGATGTCCATACAAGTTTTTGCTGGGTATATTTACAAAAATCTTAAAAATATTTGTGGAAAATATTTCTCTTAAATATTTTGCATACATTTTCATGTGATTTCAAAGTATTTTATAAATTTTTGCTGAAAAATATTTAATCTTTAAATTCTTTATACATTTATTTATATTTCTAATAATAACTAGTAGATATTGTTGTATAAATATTTATATACAGTAGGTATATTTTTAATACTTATTAAATAATGTTTCTTTTATATATTTTTATATCATTCTTACCGCTTAATGCTGCTTAGAAAAATTGTTTGTTCGTTTGTTTTTTTAACCTCATGCTTTACTTCATACACATTTTAATTCTACTTAGATGAATGAATATTTGATCTATAAATATTTATTAAAACAAAAATAATAAACAAAAACATTTTTCCATAATCTTTTTGCTTAATAATGTTTGTGGTTTCGCTTGCATTTTCCTAAAAGTAGTTGAAATATTTTAAGCTGTTTTTTCCCTCTCCTGCTACACTTAACGAATTTTAATCTATTACTTTTTTAGTATTTTCCCTTTTTAATCTTTTAATTAAATATTTTGTATTTAAATTAAATATTTTTTAAATTAAATATATTTAAACTAACAAAATATATATTTTTCTTTTTTTCTTTTTCTGTGTAAATTTTTGTCGATTCCCCCCCAAAAAAATAACGAAATAATAAACAACCACAAAACTATGAAAATAAACGAAAATGCTACAAACCACAACTAAAACTAAAAAAATGTTTGTAAATATTTGATAAAAAAAAAAAAATAACACACGTTTAAAAATATAAAATATTTAAATTAATTAAATCACTTTATTTGTAAATAATATATGTGTGTATACTTGTGCGCTTAACATTGTATGTGTATCTAACGGGTATTTGTGATTTAAAAATCAATTTTCTACGAAAAAAATAAACAACAATAACAACAACCTAAAAAGCAGCATACGGTAAGTTAATTGTTTTTATATAAATGTTTGTAAATATTTAAAATAAGTAATTTTTTTTAAGTCAACATTAATTTATTTATATAAAATTTGTTATACTTGGTACATTGCTACCTTTATCCAAGTTAAGTTATAATGAAATTTGTTGAACGAAAGTATACGATAGGACACTCTTAAACATTTTTTGCATTTTTTTAACTCCCTGTACTACTGAACTAAAAAGTACCTTCTTATAGATTTTTATTTGCTCATTTTGAAGTTGTTCATGCAAAATTTCAGAATTCTAGTTCTTATAGTTTTCCAGATATATAAAATTTTGTATTTCATATATAGTTGCTAGTCCGACCATATTATTTCCAAAAGTTTATTTGTATTTCCAGTTCTTCGCTCAAAATTTGAGGATTCTAGTTTTAATAGTTTCTGTGGGCTTTGTTTCCCCAATTATACATATTGTTCCCAAATTTACAAATGTATTTCAATGTTGTTTGTATAATCATATATACGAATTTGCGAATTGTATTCTAACTTCAATATTTTTCCAGATATGTTTAAGATTTTTGTTTTTAATTTACACATAAAATTGCCCCTATAGAATTGTTAATTTCTAGCTCTGCATAATAATATATTCTTGATATGGGAGATGTCACGCCTACGTGCCTCGCTGACAGACTGTCGATAGTTTAACGTGAGCACCTGCCGTGTCGGCCTATCTCACGGTGGTCTTTTTCATCCACTGGGTAGACTTGAGAACGGTCTACCATCGCCCCTTTGTCTTCAATGAAGACGCAGGTGGCAATTTTTGCACATTGGATATGACCGGTACCATGCGCAAGTACTTTGCTGGAGTCATCTCTAATCTCTTGCCAAAGTAGTCACGTTGTAAAACAACCACACTACTATGGCTCTGTTGAGTCGGCAACAGCACCTAGAGACGTAACCGGTGGACCGAAGCACGATCC